>NW_007730382.1:107163-111031 GCF_000696425.1 Galeopterus variegatus
CTAAGACATTCAGGAAATATTAGTTCCATAGCCACTTCCTAATCAGAATTGTCTTCCCAATAAATGTTCTCCACTCCCTTCATGAAGGCAGAGATTACCAAGGGCTTTATTATCAACTTAATGTAATTTCATGAAATCTAAAAATGAAAAAAAAAGGGTCAAAATTTTTATCCACATGCTTTTTCAGATTTTCACCATGTATCAGAATCTTATTTCATTGAGATAGAAAATAATTATATGGTTGTTTCATTAGGGAAAAAAGGCAATATGTTATTATTTTGAGTCTCTTTATGAATAAAAAATTAAATAGAGAGCTGAAATTATAATCTGGGAATTCTGCTATAATCTTATTCTTGAGAAAAATATTTGGGGCATGGACTATCTATATTGGTTGCTTTTATTGTTCACACTTGTTCCACAGTTACCTTTCTGTCCATATCATTTTTCTTGAGTTAACACATATTTAAAGATACTCTCATTTTGTGAAAGATAATTTTTTTTTCTTATTACCTAGCTTCCAAAGGCATAGTACCATGCACTTAGTCATTCACTTGAAAGCTTGTCTCTGAAAATAGGCATTTTTAATGCAATGAATGTACTACCAATTTTCCAAAAAAAAAAAAAAATGCTGCTGTATGACCATTGGGATGTTTGCATTACTGGAAAAGGTCCTTGAATGCTATTGAAGTTTTATCAGTTTCTGTCTGACAAGAAATAGCTTGGGTTGGCTATGAATGGAATGGGCCAATAACCCAGATAAACATCAGATAATATGTGAGCCCTTAAGACACTTTGAGATGTGATAAAATGTGTCAAAGTATGGAGGGAACCTATCTCAGTAACCTTCGAACCACAGAGTGTTAGTTTTGAAAGATTAATCTTAATAGATTTTGAATCAATTTATGCCATTCGCACACACAATGAGACAGCAAGGTGCTTCTCTCTGTTCTATTTATATTCCCTGAAGGTTAACTTTTGAAATGTATGTGTACTTTGCATTTGGAGAGCTGTCAGATGATTTTTAAGACTAGGAAACAGATTAGATTTTGAAATTGTATTACCTATCCCACAGAGAATTTTCACTTGAGCAGAAAGTCAGGTTCTACATCTAAAAATGAAAGAAATTTTATAATTAATACTATTTTTAAAGGTAAACCACACAAATACTGTATTAGCTAAGCTATAGGTAGAAAAATAATTCTTTAGAGTATTTAAGTATATTTTAAGAAATGCGATGTTCCTAAATTATTTCGAGTGTACAATTTAAAATACGTGATTTGAAAGTCATGAAAAATATTCGGGAACACATATTTTCATGGAAATTCTTGAGTTCAGCTTGTATGTTTTATGCATGAACACTCGCAGTGGCAAGACAAAATGACTTATTGAAAAGAATGCGTTTTCCACAAGCACCTGAGCATTTGGGTGATCTGTGCTTTTCATACAGTAGTAGCTTAACTAGATGTGAGAGGGTTTGATATTTTGGGAAGTAGGATCATTAGCATAATGTAAGTTCTTCTGAAAGCAAAGGGAATGGAGGTGATGTAGACGCAATCAAGGTCACAAAGCAGCAGCTGATTTTCAAGTCAGCTAACATTCTTTTTGATTTAGGTCACTTTGATAGAAGGATTTTTTCAAAATGTGTGTAACCATGCTAAGCCCATTACCAGATTATGTAGGGAAAGTGATCATTATATAAGCAAATAGGCCTTTGTAGAGCCTATCCTATGAATGTTTGTAATTTCACACATATGCAATTAAGATAGCAAATAAGCCAGTTTAAAGAAAGGCAAATTCACTGTCACAGTATGAAGTCAATCTTAGTTCATAAAATTCCTTTCTAAGCAATGTTCCTTAATGGCGGTGGATTAAATATGTTGTCTTTTCTGAGAAGAAGCAGTGACAAGATAAGATGCCTACAGCATGATTTGTGAAATTTTTTTCAGGAGCTTTTATAGTTAATAAATAAACCTAATTATAACTCATCCACAAGAAATTGTGACAATACAAAGTAGATGATTGCTAAAACTGAGCAGGTTTGTAGTGTTTTCCAGAAGCTATTTCGGGCTACTTTCTGAAGGGTGTGAAACAAAAATTAGTCAATCAAATCAGGGTGACATTCATTTATAAAACTATTGAGAGAATTAAAGACTAAAGGTTTAAAGTGTGGTTCAATTATGAACCTGATTCAGAGAAATGAGATGGGTTTGGCTGTTCATTTTCACTCCTTGTCCTCTAGGTCAGACATGGTTTGATGTGTAAGCCCCAAGTTGTAATTTGCAATTTAAAAAATTACTAATACAAAATTACAAAAAGGAACAGTAAATCCTAGCTTTGCAGTTGTGCTTTCTGACATCATCATGAGAAAAATACAATTTATTCCATTACTTTTAGATAACATTGCCTAATTATATCACAGGCTCATGGAAAATTAATGATTGACATGAATACAATATTTGCGGGGTGTGTGTGTGTGGGGGGGGAGTGCCAAGGTCCCCTGAAGCTTCTTTCCAATTTACAAGTATTTGCTTTAGAGAAAACTCTTTATAGGTTGTTCTTTAATATTTTTGTGTGTAAAATATTTAATTTGTAATTCCGTACATTTTTTTTCTAGGCCCATATCAATTCTTTTAACCTTTTCTCATAGATACTGTTTCCTAATCATTTTCAATGCTCTACTTCAGACACATTCCAAGGTTTCCACAACTCTCTTAACAGTGGAGGCATAAACATCAATTGTGATCTTTTTATGAGCAAAGCTGAATGGAATCTCACATGTTTTTTCTTCTGTTGCAACAACTCTGTGGGACTGTCAAGGAGAAAATAAATATTTGTTACTTTTGGTAAGGAAAAAAGTATGTGTGACTCAGCAACACATGGGGAGCAGATGTGTTGAGTAAGAGCCCACTCCTGAGCGTCAGACCTGTCACTGCATGAGGCTATAAATAGAGAAAAATTAGGGGAGAATGAGCTGCATCCCTGCTTCTGCTCAATTGCATATAAACTAGGAATACAAAGTTTGGGTTTCTGATGTAAGAATGGTTCTGCTCTGTATAGATGGCTGATCAACACATGCTTAAGTGAGTCAGGTAGATGGAGCACAATTGTCCCTTCACACCCGTTACACAGAAAGGCAGTCCTGCACAATGAGGGACCTGGGGATGTTGAAACACATAGATATTCAAATGGTGGATTTCTTGCTCTAGAACCTGCTAGATTTGCCTGCTTATGTTGACCATCTCTGCCTTTTCCATTCTACCAGGTGAGAGCTGAAATTTTACCTTGCCTATACTGGACAAATTTGACTTGCTAAGGCATTTTTCATAGAGAGGGTACTGAGCTCCCAGTTGATAAAGTAAATGCCTATAAAACAGATTTCCTACTGGGTCAAAATTGGCCCTAGCAAGTTGGCCATATCTTTTCCCAGATAAAATTATTTTAGGATTTGCAAGAAAGCTGAATTTGGATAAATAACTCTAAGAATTCAAACATGTATAATTTACTAAAGCATTGCTGCTTGGTTAATAAGTTCTCTTTTTGTAGGTGTGCATTTCCTAGAAATAATACACTTGTGTGTTTGCAATATGACTTTTCCAAGCTCATATTGATACTTTAATTCTTACATTAGGGGATTTTTTTTCATAACACTTCACTTGTAAAAATCCAGTGAAAAATCTTCTCCTACCTCTTATATATTTCTGAATAAATGCTCTGTCTATATCAGAACTGACTGAAAATAAGGCACAGCAATTTCGAGGTCCTATAACAAAATCCTACTACATTATTACCTTTTTGAAGTCCAAAAGTCACCTTTGGTTATCTTTGTGTATGACAAAACACTCTTATATTGTCTAGAACATAATATATA
>NW_007730382.1:111579-113068 GCF_000696425.1 Galeopterus variegatus
CACCTTTGGTTATCTTTGTGTATGACAAAACACTCTTATATTGTCTAGAACATAATATATAATCAGGGTTTGTTTGTCAGATTACATTAACAATTCTCTCACAGCTAACTACTTTAAGTATGAGATTTTGAAGCATTCTCCCAAAATCAAAGTCAGGAGTGTTTTTGTCCCAAGCCGGCTCTTGGTCACTTTGTGAAGAAGTTCTCTTTAGTCATAATTATAACCTGTCAGGAAAAAAAATGAGAAATCTGAATACTAAAAAAAGATATTTTGTTGTAGTGTAACATGGTGTATGTTCTTTTATTGCAAAGCCAAAAAATGGAGTGTTCACTAAATGAAATAGTCATGGTGACTATATTCTGATGAAACATATACCCTTTCTGAAATCAATCAGTATCTAAAATAGTGTTTTGATATTTGTACTGCAAAAAAAAAATTGATAAAAAAATTTTATATAGTGCCATTTAGAAAATGCTGATTAACTCATATTGTTTAGTAAGAGTCTCTGCTGAAAGGAAGAAATGATTAGAGTGGTATTCTTTGCTTTTGCTTTCCCCTCCTGCTTTATTCTTTTTCACTTTATTACCAAGAGTGCTTATTCACTGAAAATTACTAACACTTTGACCTCTTGTTTGAGAATGCCTTACTGATAGACATTGGAGGGACAGATAATTTGCAGAATGACCTAACTAAACCACATTGCAAGGAAATCTAGTGGCCAGCTTTGTCAACAGCAGACACTTGAGTTATTATCCCAGAAAGACAAGTTTTTGCTCCTCAGGCCCATGGATGATAGGCATTTTAAAAGCTCATTATCAAAATGCCATATAGTTAAGGTCAGTAAAGCTTCAGATACCCTATAGTTAAGCATAATTTTATCTTCATTTACTACAGGGAAATCAAAACAAAAATATTCATTCTTTATAAAAATATGCTTTCTCTCAAATTTTACTGGTTTTACAGCCCCTGAGTTTTCAGCCCCCTTCTAAATATCTTGAGTGAACTTTGAATATCCCATCTCTTTCCTCTTCCTTCTCTCTTTCTCCATTTAACTTAGGCACCAAACTCTCCTGAATGAATGCCTCTCTCCCATAATTTAATGTACCATTCCATCGGCCTTACCTACGATTTTCCTGTTTTCTTATTATATAGAAAAGAATGGGCCTCTTGTTGTACAATATAATACAAAATAATTACTCATGTACAAATTAATTACATACAGCATGCAAACACACCCCACATAATTATTGCTCACTGATACAAAATGTCAAGTCCAAATTCAAAGTTTCACCTACAGAGTTAATGGTAGTTTTATTTCTCTCTTAAGAATAAATATGTTGTTTTCCACTGCTTCATTATTAGCTCAGTTTTATTTTAAGGGTTTAAAATCTATTACTGAACCTTGTTGGTATATATACATGTCCTCTAGGATACCCCAATATTCTGTGGTGTATAATGTGTGTCATCACCAGTTCCCCATCTGTCATCT
>NW_007730382.1:113806-114927 GCF_000696425.1 Galeopterus variegatus
GGATACCCCAATATTCTGTGGTGTATAATGTGTGTCATCACCAGTTCCCCATCTGTCATCTGCTTTTTCCCAAACCAAGTCTTGCCCATGTTAAAAATTCTATAACTGCCATCATCTTGGAAATGTCATGACATTCATGGATCAATAAAATTCTTTCCCAGAGAGAATGAGAAATATATGAAAAGAGCTTACTAAGTACAAATGGTTTCTTTTAAAGGTTCAGTGAATGAGTAAGAGATTCGTATGAGAGTGATTTCAGGGAGAGGGTGTTAGATGAGGGTGGGAGGAAACTGACAAGGTAGGTTATAGTCATGTGGGAATGGGGAAAGAGGGAGTTCAATTTGAGATGCCTGTAAGACTCTGTCATCCTAGAGATTGTTTTATGTAGAGAAGTGCACATGAAAGGGTGAAGAAACTGGGTCTGTGAAGTGTAGAGGCTCCTCAGTGGCCATCACGTCTCTGCAGTTTACTAGGCCATACCAAGGCATAATGAGGTGCTTTGTATGCGCTGCATGTGAGGAAGAAAATCAGCTCACTAAATGATTTTTTTGGGGTAATGACTTACAGTCAGGGGGCAGTTTTGTGAAATTGAGAGAACATAAGGATGCTGGAAGGAGCACTGTGTGTCCAGGGAATCAAATAGAAAAAATACAAAAATAAAGGATTTTGATGTCCATGTCCTCAATGTCACCCTAGAGCGAATAAGGAAAGGTAAGAATTGTTATAAAGGCTGTGACATAAGAAGGATGAGCAAAGCAATTTTACAGTTATAGTTAGAAAATCATTAAAGTCTGATGTTTAATAGGTAGCTGAAATGAAGAAGGTAAGCAGAATGTCAAGGTCCTTTAAAAGAGCTTAAGGATTACAAAACAAATCAAAGGTTCTGGCAGCTACTCAGACACTTGCAGGCTGGAGAATTCACAGAGCAACAAGGTACATGGGGCTTCTCTCTTTTCCTTTCCTTAAACAAAAGCAAATTTGAGCAAAAGGGGTACAGAGTGTAAAGCAACAATGCTTCCAGATGTGCCTGATGAGATCTTTAAAATTTACCCGTTTATTAAAATGAAGTTAAAATATTTTAGCTTGTTACTTTCTATCGATTTCAGTATGAACAATTCAGA
>NW_007730382.1:115735-118043 GCF_000696425.1 Galeopterus variegatus
AAATGAAGTTAAAATATTTTAGCTTGTTACTTTCTATCGATTTCAGTATGAACAATTCAGATAGATATACTTTTTCAAAGATGTAAAAAATAAATGTCAAGGTCAACCAAAAACATGACAGTCCCAAAATACAACAGGAGGGTAAATTAATATCTTATAATTATTTCCTAAATATTACAAAGCGTGTGCTCTCCTACTTGTATAGTACTGATTAATGATGTTTTATAAACTCATTTATAGAGTGAAGAAAGAAATTAGAAAATCAATAACTGCATTAAAATTAACTTTTAATTTCTAGGATAACATAAATATAGATAGAAATTTTGCTTTTCTGTCATATGGTAAGTGGAAATATTTTTAATTTTGGAAGACAGTCTAAACTTTGTATGTTTTGAAATTTACATCCAAGTAAGAGCTATTTTCTATTTCTTGTTTCTTCATTAAAACTAAAACTGTAAGAAATTATTGCCTCATCCTATTTGAAGCAATACTACAGATTACAAGTAAAGATGTAAGACGTATTCAGAACATTCATGGGAGGATTTGTATTATCTTGTAATTCTGTTTTTCACCAACTTTTTGTATTTTTACAATTTTATGTAAGATAAAAGCACTTTGATAGATATTGTGGTATATTTTGCTGCTTGTTTGATTGACCTGGGAATTATATTTACAGAATCTCCTTTTGCATATGTGTCTCTGGTTCAGAGTTGGCAAAAACAGGAACTTGTGCAAAGTTGGGAGGGTGAATCTGAAGTAACAGCCATTACCCTCTGAAGGTCATTTTGTGATTAGATGTCATTGCACACAGATAGAGAGGTGCCCAGTAGGTTGTAATTCATCTTTTCTTTCCTCCGCTATGTGTCTAGCTCTTTCAATTACTGTCCCTGTTGACTAACAGTGGGCCTATGACTACCCCCACATGTATGGTTTGTCAACCCACTGAGGGGGTAGCTGTACAAAATCTACAACTTCTCATGGGTGTCCTCATGAGCTCCCCCTTGGTAGGCCTACTCTTACAGTTAGAAGTGATTTGCTTAGTAAACTGATTGGTTTGTGACTCTCTTAATCTCCATCTCCCATATCCAGTCATTACTTCCCCAGCTTCTTCCAAAACTGTGCATGATAAATTTAAAAACAATGTGATCAATATTTGCATTATCCAAGTCTGAATAAACATAGGCATTTGATCAGTGTGCAGATATTACCTCCTGTCCCAGTTGCCATTTTGACACCATATTTCAATTTCTCCATTCATTTCAAAGTACCGTGTTATTGTAATATGCTATACACCAAGATCCTTTCATAGACAGTCTTGTTCACCAAGATTGNTTTTTCACCAACTTTTTGTATTTTTACAATTTTATGTAAGATAAAAGCACTTTGATAGATATTGTGGTATATTTTGCTGCTTGTTTGATTGACCTGGGAATTATATTTACAGAATCTCCTTTTGCATATGTGTCTCTGGTTCAGAGTTGGCAAAAACAGGAACTTGTGCAAAGTTGGGAAGGTGAATCTGAAGTAACAGCAATGATAAGATGCCATTGCACACAGATAGAGAGGTGCCCAGTAGGTTGTAATTCATCTTTTCTTTCCTCTGCTATGTGTCTAGCTCTTTCAATTACTGTTCCTGTTGACTAACAGTGGGCCTATGACTACCCCCACATGTATGGTTGTCAACCCACTGAGGGGGTAGCTGTACAAAATCTACAACTTCTCATGGGTGTCCTCATGAGCTCCCCCTTGGTAGGCCTACTCTTACAGTTAGAAGTGATTTGCTTAGTAAACTGATTGGTTTGTGACTCTCTTAATCTCCATCTCCCATATCCAGTCATTACTTCCCCAGCTTCTTCCAAAACTGTGCATGATAAATTTAAAAACAATGTGATCAATTTTTGCATTATCCAAGTCTGAATAAACATAGGCATTTGATCAGTGTGCAGATATTACCTCCTGTCCCAGTTGCCATTTTTGACACCATATTTCAATTTCTCCATTCATTTCAAAGTACCATGTTATTGTAATATGCTATACACCAAGATCCTTTCATAGACAGTCTTGTTCACCAAGATTGTGACCTTTCACTGCAATCTACATTGAACAGGATGTTTATACATTGATCTACATGGACAAATTGTGTAGAGGCCACAGCATTGCTTCAAAGTGAGTTGGTGTTAGCCTGTAATCCAGGCACTTGTTTTGGGTAAATTGGAGCCTACTGCTATTTTTTTTTTCAATAGCAAACTATCACATTTAGGCAATACTGATAAAAATTTTCAAAAACCAATCTGTGTGCTACAAATTC
>NW_007730382.1:118464-122431 GCF_000696425.1 Galeopterus variegatus
TTCCAAAACTGTGCATGATAAATTTAAAAACAATGTGATCAATTTTTGCATTATCCAAGTCTGAATAAACATAGGCATTTGATCAGTGTGCAGATATTACCTCCTGTCCCAGTTGCCATTTTTGACACCATATTTCAATTTCTCCATTCATTTCAAAGTACCATGTTATTGTAATATGCTATACACCAAGATCCTTTCATAGACAGTCTTGTTCACCAAGATTGTGACCTTTCACTGCAATCTACATTGAACAGGATGTTTATACATTGATCTACATGGACAAATTGTGTAGAGGCCACAGCATTGCTTCAAAGTGAGTTGGTGTTAGCCTGTAACCCAGGCACTTGTTTTGGGTAAATTGGAGCCTACTGCTATTTTTTTTTTCAATAGCAAACTATCACATTTAGGCAATACTGATAAAAATTTTCAAAAACCAATCTGTGTGCTACAAATTCTGTCTTTTTACACATATGTTATTTGTCTCAAAGGGAAGACAACCAACTCTGAGTCACACACGATCATCTTCCTTAAATTTTGTTAAATTTTTTGTTGTTTGTTGTTCATCTTTGTCATGGGTCCACTCCTTGTACTATACGAATGCTATAACCATTCAATGTGATAAATTGTGTGCAGATTTTACAATACCCAGGGAGGCCCAACAGTGCTTGAACTGGTGCATCCTTATTGCCAAGAATTCTTTCTCATCAGGTAGGAATGAGATTCACTCAACATCTGTAGATTGGCATTTGAGTCCTTGTGGTGGTGAGAATATCAGTGACTTTACAACTCTAATAGAATTTCAAAATTCAAAATTGATAGGATTATTGAAAATTTCTGGAAGGTATTTAATATTTCTTTGTAGATCTTAACCAATGTTTTAAAGATACAAAATTGTACATTTTATGCAGCTATGATACAATGAGATGAACAAAAATTTACTTATTAATAAGTATAAAAACGTTCAAATTACAACTTTTCTGTGAACTAACAGAGATGTGCAATCCTCTCTTCTATGGAATTGAGCTTCTATTCTGCAGAGTAGGAGAGCTGATAGAAAAATTTGCAAGTGCTGATTATACTCTCCACCCCCAACTTTGGGTATTTAAATTTAATTCATCTGAGAAGATTTGGCTCAAATAACAGAATACTAGTTCATCCATCAAGACTTTTCCTTCAGAATTAATTAGTTTTTTTCTTTGAATTCTTGAAGGAATTATCTAAATCTGTTATTTCTATTATTACTTTTTAAATAACAGATAAAACTGTATGTATTTATCATGGACAAAATGATGTTTTGAAGTATATATACATTTTGGCATAACTAAATCTAGCTAATGAACATATATATGCATTACCTCACATAGTTTTCATTTTTGTGGTGAGAACACTTATCCATTCACTCAGTATTTTTCAGAAATATAATATATTGTTATTAACTATAGTCTCTCTGTTGTACAATAGATCTCTTGAGCTTATTCCTTCTATCTAACTAAAATTTTGCAGCCTTTGACCAACATCTCCCCAAATCCCCTCCCATTCTCTCTGTTTCACCTTGAGAACTCTAAACCAGTGAGGCAATGACTAATATAATATTATGAATTCTTTCATAGTTAATTTTGCTTCTCTTTGAAGTTATAATTATTTTCCAACAATTACAAAAGTATGAAGAATAATATAATAAAAACCTTATCTTTTACTCAATATCAATTACTTGATTATATTGAGATAATTAACTCCTGATACTACTTTAAAAACAAAAGGAACTCTCCCAGATGAAGGAGAACATCATCTGTTCTCTGTTGCCTTTACAGTTCTTTTATAGGTAATATTTGAAAAACAATAGAAAAAATTACTAGGGATTCAAAAAGAAAAAAATATATATTAATATATTTTTTAAAACTCAGATGGTAGAAGCATACCTACCTATGATCTAAATATGGGAATTGACAGTCAAGAACTTTAAGTTAACTGAGTAAAATTATAAAAATGAACAAATATGAACAAAAATCAATAGAAAGAGAAAATGTCAGCAAAAATAGAAACGTATAAAACATAAATACAGTCTATAAAAATAACCAAATGGACACTTCATAACTGAAAAATAATAGAACTAAGGAAATTAAGAGATGAGCTCAATAGCAGATTGCACAAAGTAGAACACAGAATTAATTAGTTCAAAGATAGGTCCACAGAAAATATTGAAAGCAGAGAGAAAAGGGATAAAAAGTAAAATAAAAAACAGAACAGCATAAGAAACACATGACCATATTAAAAAGCCTTAATATAATTATAATTGTAATCCTAGAAAGAGATATGAGAGAAAATGTGCTAAGGACAATATTCATTCAAGGAAAAAATCATTGAGAAATTTCAAGATTTGATCAAAGACATAAACTCACTTAGCAAATCCCAGGCAGGACAAATACAAAGAAAATCACTCCAAGACTCATGATAGTAAAACTGTTGAGTATCAAAAGTACAAAAAAAGAAGCATTCAGGAAAGAAAGAAATGTTTTTTTAAAACAAACCAGACTGATAGCTGACTTCTTCGAAGAAATAATGAAAGCCAGAAAAAAATTAAATGATATTTCTAAAAAATAACTATCAGCTAAGATTCCTTTATTTTTCAAATTATGTTCTTCAAAACTATGTTCTTCAAAATATGGGTAAAGTAAATTTTGAGACACACAAAACTGAGACAATTTGTCACTGGAAGACCACAACTAAAGGACAAACTAAGAGGAAAAGGAAATAACAGGTGGAAATATGGAAGTACGATAGGGAATAAGGAACAGCAGAAAAGACAAATATATAGGCAAATATAAAATGCTATAGACTACTTAAAACAATAATTATATTATCTTTTGGGGTAAATTATACATATAACTAAAAAATGTGAGTATAATAATACTAAAGGCAAGAGAGGTAAATGTAACTTAAAAGTTCAGTGTTTTTATGTATTATCAGGAAAGTAACAGGAATAAAAATTTTATGAGACTTTAATAATCAATGGTGCATATTGTAATATCTAGCATAACCAGTATAAGAATAGTAGAAGAACAAACAATCATGCTATTTCAAAGAAACAAAACAAAAAAGCGAACAAAACTATTTGATTTTATCCAAAAGAAGCTAAGAAAAAAAGGGTAGTAAGAATGTAGGTATAAACCTAACTGCAATTACATTTAATATAAATGAGTTAAATACTCTAAGTAAAGACTATTCCAATTGGACTTTTTAAAAAAACACAATTGTGCTCTCCTTATAAGAGAAAAATTTTAAATGTAAGGACACAGAAAGGTTAAAAATAAGTGAATGAAAAAGAAATATGTTATGCAAATCCTATACAAAAATAAGCTGGTTGAGTTGCACTAATGATAGACAAATCGAACTTTAAGGCAAGAGTTTCTTAAGCTAAAAAGAGATGCTAAAGCAATAAAGAAACTAATCCAACAACAAGATATCACATACTTAAATCTGTATGCAGCTAAACATATAGCTTCAAATATACAAAGAAAATTTGACAAAAACTAAGAAAAATAAAAACATCCACTATTATATTGGGAGATAACACACTTTTCTTAATGGTTAAAAAAGCAAAAAAGTTAAGCATATAGGAGACATGAGCAACACAATTAACAAACATATCCTAATTGATAAGTGTATATAAAAAGTTTCAACAAATTATGGAATTCACAAAATTTTTTCAAGTTCACATAAAACATTCCCCCAAATTGTCCANCAAATTATGGAATTCACAAAATTTTTTCAAGTTCACATAAAACATTCCCCCAAATTGTCCACTTGCTGCCATGAACAAAGCCTCGACAATTCTGACAAGATTGAGATAACACAGATTATGTTCTGTGACTATGATGACATTAAATTAGGACAAACAACAAAAAGATAACTAGAAAAACTCCCTGGAAATAGTACAATACACCTGTAAACGATTCATGAGTCAAAG
>NW_007730382.1:124047-125167 GCF_000696425.1 Galeopterus variegatus
AAATGATTATAACAAAAATATGCAAGAACTATGCACTGAAAACTATGAAACATAAATTGAGAAAGATGAATGAAATAGGTAAAACAATAAAGCTTTTACATGAAAACATAGAACATCCATGTGGTCTTACTGTAAGCAAAGGTTTCTTCAGCAAGAGACAAAATGTATTAATAATAAAAAATAAATAAATTGTAACATGTTATAATTAAAACATCTATTAAGTAAAAAATACAATTAGAGGAGTCAAAAAGTATCCACATAGTAGGAAAAAATATTGTCAATAGAATATTTGACAAATCTATTTAGAATAGTTTTATTTTAAAACTTCACCAAAAAAATGACAAAAAACCCACTCGAAAAATAGGGAAAGGGCTTAAAGACATTTTATAAAAGAGGATGTCCACTTTGAGAATACATTTTCAACTTCATTATCAGAAAAATGAAAAATAAAACTCCCATCCATCATTATGTATGGGGAAAAAACAGATAAAAAACTATCAAGTCTCGGAGAGGAAAAAGGGCAACTTGAATTCTCATACCCTGTTGATGAAAGTGTAAATTGGTATATCCACTTTAGAAATTGCTTGGCAGTATCTACTAAATTTCAATATGTCCATATATTGTGGCTCAGCTATTCCTCCTATGTATATACCCCAAGAAAATATATCTATAATTCCCTCCAAAATAAACTGTAAGTTATATCATCACTAATAAATATAAAAATCGATAAACTACCTAACTACTATTTTTATATTTATTTATTTTTGGCTACGAAACAAGTCTTAATACAAGACTAAAATCATAGAAAATACATTCTATAATACAATAACAGAAAGAAATTTAGTAAATTTACAAATGTGTGAAAATTAAATAAACAATGGGCAAAAAGAAATATCACAGGGAAATTAGAGGGTACTTTGAATAAAAACCAAAGTGTTCATCACAGCACTCTTTACAATAGCCAAGAATTGGAACCAGCCCAAATGTCCATCATCGGATGAGTGGATACAGAAATGTGGTATATCTACACAATGGAATACTACTCAGCTATAAAAATGAATGAAATACTGCCATTTGCAACAACATGGATGGACCTTGAGAGAATTATATTAAGTGAAAC
>NW_007730382.1:126135-134648 GCF_000696425.1 Galeopterus variegatus
CCCACACAAAAACAAAAAAAAAGGGGGGGGTGGGGAAGAAGACTTAACAACTACAATTCCTTGAAGTTGATACGACAAGCAAACAGAAAGGACATTGTTGAGTGGGAGGAGGGAGAGGGAGGAGGGAGAGGGAGGAGGGAGGGGGGTTTCGATAATGGGCCACAATAATCAACCTCATTGTGTATCGACAAAATAAAATTAAGAAATAAACAAACAAACAAACAAACAAAAAAACAAAAGTGTAACATATCAAAATTTATAGGATGCAGGACTCATGCAATGCTTAGAGGAAAATTTATACTTGTATACCCCTGTATTAAAAATGAGAAAAAAATCTCAAATGAGCAATGTAAACTTCTACCTTAAGAAAATAGAAAAAAAGCAAACTAAACCAAAAGCAAATACAAATAGGAAATAACAAAGATTACAACAGAAATACATGAAATATGGAATTAAACATCAATAGAGAAAATCAACAAAAACAAAAGTTGATTCTTTAAAAAGATGACCAAAATTTGCAAACCTTTATTCAGACTGGCTAATAAAATTAGAGGGAAGACCGGAATTACTATAATCAGAAATAAAGCAGGGGCATTATTACATTGTCATTGTGGCTTTCTGTGATGGTAAGATTAGTTTCTTTCTCTCTCTCTCATTTGTATTTTTATTCTACCAGTGGGTTTTGTTCTTTCCTGTGTATTCGTGGTAGTGATTATCTTTTTTTGGATTCCAGATGCAAACCTCTTTTTGAGGATTTCTTGCAGGGCTGGTCGTGTGGTGGTGAACTCCTGCAGTTTTTGTTTGTCTGGAAAATACACTATTTTCTCTCATTTCTGAAGGATAGCCTTACTGTGTATAGTATTCTTGGCTGGCAGGTTTTTTTCTTTTACTGTTTTGAATATATCATCCCCTTTTCTTCTGGCCTGTAGTGTTTCTGTTGATAAGTTTGCTGTCAGTCTGATAGGGGCTCCCTTATAGGTGATTTGATGCTTTTCTTTTGCATCTTTTAAGATTTTCTCTGTCTTTGAGCTTTGTCAGTTTGACTATAATGTATCTTGGAGGGAATCTTTTTGGGTTGAATCTATTTGGGGATCTTTGAGTTTCTTGGATCTGAAGGTCTGTGTCTCTCCCTATACCTGGGAATTTTTCCATTATTGTTTTGTTGAATAACGTTTCCATGCCTTTTCCTTTCTCCTCCCCTTCTGGAACACCCATGATTTGAATGTTTGTGTGCTTAAGGTCATCTGCTAGTTCTCTTAGATTTTCTTCAGTTTTTAAAATTCTGTTTTTCCTTTTTCCCCTGCCTGTTTTATTTCAGAGACTATCTTCAAGATTAGAAATTCTTTATTCTGCTTGTTCTATCTTGTTGCTTAAGTTAACAGATGTGTTTTTATTAAATTGAGTGAATCTTTCAGTTTTATGAGTTCTGCTACATTCTTTTTAAGGTATTACTCTCTGTAAATTTCCTCCTTCATATCATTGATTTTTTTCTTCATTTTATTATGTTGCCTAACTGAGTCTTCTCCTATCTCAGTGAGTTTCTTTAAGATTGTTGCTTGGAATTCCTTTTCAGTCATCTCAAGGGTTTCTTGCTCTATAGGGTCTGGTATTTGAGAATTACTGTATTCTTTTGGTGGTGTCATATTTTCTTTTTATTAACTCTCCTGGAAAAGTTCCCATTGTAATAGGTGACTTTCTTCTCATGGTGAATTTTGATCAGTACTGAAAAATACAAACAATAATAGATTTTTTTTGCTACTTAATGAATTTATTTGAAGATTTAAAAATGAAGTCCTTGTATCAGTTATGATTTTTGAGTTACCAGCAACAGAAAATTAATCACTAATATAAGAATAAATGAATGAATTTAAGTAATGTGTGCTAGCTCACTAGAATAAAGGAAAAATCTGAACAAGTAGTTTTGGAAAAGTCAAGAGCCATAACAGTTTTAGGTATTTAGGTTTTAAGAAGTATGCATGGTCTCTTCAGAACTCCCGGGATGAAACAACTTCAACTGTTTTCAGTCTTTGTCATTCAGGTTGATTGAAATTTTTGGAAGATAGAGTAAGATTGACCTAGCTTTGGTCATGTGCCCATTTCTTTTTAGTGGAAGCAGTCCACTGAAAGTCTCACAAGGATTCACAAAGGAAAGGATTGATTTCTATATTGGTTATATATGANTTAATAATAAAAAATAAATAAATTGTAACATGTTATAATTAAAACATCTATTAAGTAAAAAGTACAATTAGAAGAGTCAAAAAGCATACACATAGTAGGAAATAATATTGTCAATAGAATATTTGACAAACTTATTTAGAATAGTTTTATTTTAAAACTTCACCAAAAAAAATGACAAAAAACCCACTTGAAAAATAGGGAAAGGGCTTAAAGATATTTTATAAAAGAGGATGTCCACTTTGAGAATACATTTTCAACTTCATTATCAGAAAAATGCAAAATAAAACTCCCATCCATCATTATGTATGGGGAAAAACAGATAAAAAAGTATCAAGTCTCAGAGAGGAAAAAGGGCAACTGGAATTCTCATACCCTGTTGATGAAAGTGTAAGTTGGTATATCCACTTTAGAAATTGCTTGGCAGTATCTACTAAATTTCAATATGTCTATACATTGTGGCTCAGCTATTCCTCCTATGTATATACCCTAAGAAAATATATCTATAATTCCTCCCAAAATAAACTGTAAGTTATCACTAATAAATATAAAAATTGATAAACTACCTAAGTACTATTTTTATATTTATTTATTTTTGGCCACTAAACAAGTCTTAATACAAGACTAAAATCACAGAAAATACATTCTATAACACAATAACAGAAGGAAATTTAGTAAATTTACAAATGTGTGAAAATTAAATAAACAATGGGTAAAAAGAAATATCACAGGGAAATTAGAGGGTACTTTGAGTAAAAACCAAAGTGTACCATATCCAAATTTATAGGATGCAGGACTCATGCAATGCTTAGAGGAAAATTTATACTTGTATACACCTGTATTAAAAATGAGAAAAATCTCAAATGAGTAATGTAAACTTCTACCTTAAGAAAATAGAAAAAAAGCAAACTAAACCAAAAGCAACTATAAGTAGGAAATAACAAAGACTACAACAGAAATACATGAAATAGGGAATTAAACATCAATAGAGAAAATCAACAAAACCAAAAGTTGATTCTTTAAAAAGATGACCAAAATTTGCGAACCTTTATACAGACTGGTTAATCAAATTAGAGGGAAGGCCGAATTTACTATAATCAGAAATAAAGCAGGGGCATTATTACATTGTCATTGTGGCTTTCTGTGATGGTAAGATTAGTTTCTTTCTCTCTCTCACTTGTATTTTTATTCTACCAGTGGGTTTTGTTCTTTCTTGTGTATTCGTGGTAGTGATTATCATTTTTGGGATTCCAGATGCAAGACTCTTTTTGAGGATTTCTTGCAGGGCTGGTCATGTGGTGGTGAACTCCTGCAGTTTTTGTTTGTCTGGAAAATACACTATTTTCCCTGATTTCTGAAGGATAGCCTTACTGTGTATAGTATTCTTGGCTGGCAGGTTTTTTTCTTTTACTATTTTGAATATATCATCCCCTTTTCTTCTGGCCTGTAGTGTTTCTGTTGATAAGTTTGCTGTCAGTCTGATAGGGGCTCCTTCATAGGTGATTTGAAGCTTTTCTCTTGCATCTTTTAAGATTTTCTCTTTGTCTTTGAGCTTTGTCAGTTTGACTATAATGTATCTTGGAGGGAATCCTTTTGAGTTGAATCTATTTGGGGATCTTTGAGCTTCTTGGATCTGAAGGTATGTGTCTCTCCCTATACCTGGGAAGTTTTCCATTATTATTTGGTTGAATAATGTTTCCATGCCTTTTCCTTTCTCCTCCCCTTCTGGAACACCCATGATTTGAATGTTTGTGTGCTTAAGGTCATCTGCTAGTTCTCTTAGATTTTCTTCAGTTTTTAAAATTCTTTTTTTCCCCTGCTTGTTTTATTTCAGAGACTATCTTCAAGATCAGAAATTATTTATTCTGCTTGTTCTATCTTGTTGCTTAAGTTATCAGATGTGTTTTTATTAAATTGAGTGAATCAGTTTTATGAGTTCTGCTACATTCTTTTTAAGGTATTACTCTCTGTAATTTTCCTCCTTCATATCATTGATTTTTTTCCTCATTTCGTTATGTTGTCTAACTGAGTCTTCTCCTATCTCAGTGAATTTCTTTAAGATTGTTGCTTGGAATTCCTTTACAGTCATCTCAAGGGTTTCCTGCTCTATAGGGTCTGGTATTTGAGAATTACTGTTTTCTTTTGGTGGTGTCATATTTTCTTCTTGTTAACTCTCCTGGAGAAGTTCCCATTGTAATAGGTGACTTTCTCCTCATGGTGAATTTTGATCAGTACTGAAAAATACAAACAATAATAGATTTTTTTTGCTACTTAATGAATTTATTTGAATATTTAAAAATAAAGTCCTTGTATCAGTTAAGATTTTTGAGTTACCAGCAACAGAAAACTAATCACTAACATAAGAATAAATGAATGAATTTAAGTAATGTGTGCTAGCTCACTAGAATAAAGGAAAAATATGAACAAGTAGTTCTGGAAAAGTCAAGAGCTGTAACACTTTTAGGTATTTAGGTTTTAAGAAGTATGCATGGTCTCTTCAGAACTCCCGGGATGAAACAACTTCAACTGTTTTCAGTCTTTGTCATTCAGGTTGATTGAAATTTTTGGAAGATAGAGTAAGATTGACCTAGCTTTGGTCATGTGCTCATTTCTTTTTAGTGGAAGCAGAGAATCTTTACTGAAAGTCTCACAAGGATTCACAAAGGAAAGGATTGATTTCTATATTGGTTATATATGATGATACTGAATAACAAACAACTACAGAATTTCATTGCCATATAACAGTAAGAAATTATTTCTTTTTCATGTCCATGTGGTTAGTTGAGTTTGGCTGATCATGGCTGGGCTCAGTGGGGCTTGGTTGAAGGCCAGGTAATGTTTGAGCCCAGCTCCACATGTCTCTCATTGCTTTGGAGTCTGTGTGCTGCCAGGGGCACTTTCCTTTCATGGCTATTGTTGAAGAGCACTAGGGGCACTGGTACAAGTACATTTGAAGCTTGTGTATCATGTCTGCTAACACTCCATAGATAAAATCGAATAACATAGCCAATCCCAACATCGGTGAGGTAAGAAAATATACTCTGCCCACTATTAAAGGAGCTACAAAGGGTACAAATATAGGGAAGGGGGGAAATTGGGAATAAAGACACAATGTACCCTGGCTTCCTAAAGGAAAACCTGTGTGCTTCATCAAAAGATGAACAAAAAGCTACTTGACTGGGAAAAACCTCATCTGTACACTACAATGTATAAGACAAGACTTAACAAGTGCATTTGATAAAGAAGTCAATATGAGCAAAAATGGGAAAACCAATTTTTATTAACTGTATTTTGGAAATGAAAAAGTTTATTTCTTGTTAGTCATGTGCAATGTAATTGTGTAACACAAACAGGTTCCACTTTAGTCTCTTGATATGGGAGAATCAGGTAACAGAATTTTCAAAGAACACCTTGTCACAGATAGTGCTGAACCTAGAGGGCATCTGGATACTTTCTCCTTTGTGTTACAATATAGCTTCCCTTCCTCTGAAAAACTTTATACTGAAGAAATCAGACTAAAGTATATATGATTTCAGTCAAGATGGCGAAAAAAATATTTTAGGGGGCTCTGAAGATACAATCTTGAAGTTTCTTCACTCATGAACTTTATTGACCCATTCCCTGCTCTGCTGTAGTTGCCTAATTCATAATGATATACATAAAAATCACAGGGTTATTCTAAAGAAATTGCTTGTGAAAAGATGGCAGGTTGCATTTATGGTAATATGTGGATATCTACCCCTTAAGGGAAGTATTTCAAGAGTTCTGTCCTTAAGTAAGGTGGAGGAGAAAAATGTAAGAGTTTAGATGGAGGAGGTAGGAAGGTGCAGACAAACACTGAGGTATGTACCCCTTCAAGGATAAGGCATAAATGTTGAATTCTTATAATTTTATTTTCATTAATTTATTTAAATTCTTATAAATTAGACCCTTATAAATTCAGTGGATGGTGTGTTAATTGCCCAACTTCTGTATATTTGAAGTCTGCTCCCCTTATCAGATTTTTCTATATTGGGCATGTTGTCCAACCAATTCCCAGAGTGACATGGTTCTTCCTAAATATTTCTTAGGTTTCTCCTCCTCTCGGTCCTCCAGTATCTGGAATTCGGACTTAATGTTCAGGATTGTGCTTAGTACACTAAGTGTGCTCTTTAAATTTTAGGGAAGGAAGCAAAGCAGAGAGGAAAATGTCCATTTCCAGGGTACTACGAAGGGGAAATATTACACGAGTGCCCACGTGTGAGAGCCTGGGTTTCCCAGGAGTGCATGGCACCGTATACTGTTAGATGAGAGGACCTGGCAGTCAGTTGTCATTTTAGAGATCCCGAGTGCTTGTTGGTTGTGATTGTCTCCTCATGGGTTTATCTGCCTCTTCATTCTTCTAAGCACGACAGTGATATCAGCTGAATTTCATTCCAACTCTTCTGAAATTGGAAAGCTTCGTATTTCCCCATTGACCCCAAGGATTCAATTTAAATACTGTTTCAGCCTGTTGCTGCATAGAGATCCTACAGGGTACTTTGCCTTCACCCTGGAGGACAGGCCTCTCAAGCATGAGGTAGAAAACCCTTGGGGGCTGGTTCTACATGGGCATCAGCCAGTGTGGTGAGCAGCTCACTTCAGCCCTTGTTGCAAACATGCTAATTCAGGCTTAGTTCTGCCAAAGCTCGAAGGCATGGCCTTTAAAAATTAAATCGGTACTTTCACACAATTATTGGCTGACTATAAATTATACTGAGGTCCTAACTAAACCTTTGCCACAGCTGTGAGAATAGTTAAGCACATATCAGGTAGCTGAGCCTGAAAAACTGCCCTTGGCATGGGAGAGGTAGGACTTTTATTCATATGGTTTGCTTTACAGTGTGTCAAATTTCTGTCATGGCTAAGGGACTGTTTCCTGAATAATACTTCACAGCACCGGGCTACTGTCTTTTGGGATTGACCTACTGGCAAACTGGCTTATTAACCTTGATCAGAGAAATTTTGCTGGTCCCAACCTATATTTTAAAATGATCCAGAGTTATTGGTATGTTTGAATATTCATTGTTTGTGTCTCCTCCTATGCTTGGATTGGTGCTAATTACTCAATTTATTAGATTGAACTTTATGAAATTGTCATTATTCAACCATTTTTGATCTGCAAAAATGGCATTTTCACACGGTTCAACCTATAGCTTTTATTTCTAAAACCACTTAAATATGAGGGGTCTTCAAAAAGTTCATGGATTCATGTTATCCTTTAATTCAATTTTTTGAAGTATCCTTATAAGTGCTATTTTAGCATTCTAGATATTGTAATTACTAAATTATCAATCAGCTACTGAATATAAACAGTGGGAAAAATGGCTCATCTTGAATTCCTCTGTCGAAGCCCTAGCGCTTTCACGCACATTTTTGCTTTGATCGACGGAGTCCTTCAGAGAGTATGAAGTTTTTTATGCTCCTCTTTACCAGGGTAGGTATCTCGAGGATCAGGGACTCCCTATTCTTTCCCTCTCCCTTTCTCTGGCTCCTTTCTTTCAGTAAAAGTCCTTGCTCTGTTCTACCTTTTTAATTGATAGTCCTGCATTGGATAAGGAAAAAGAAAAAATTCTTCTTCAAGATTTTGCTTGGACAGAGTTCCAAAGAGGAATCTGGGCTTCCCTTTCCATAAGTTCTAGAAGCCAGAATAAGCCCAAGCAGGTGGCTCTTACCAAAGAACAGGTCTCTTTCAGTGACAAGAGCTGCCACTGAATCAGACAGAGCCTTCTTTTTAATAACAGTGTGACCTTGAACGTGTTAACTGACCTATCGCACAGGACCAGCGGAAGGATTACATATATAATCCACGAAGTGTCATGCTTTGTTCATAATACATACTCAGTTAACATCATCTTTTTAAAAAAATTTCCCTAGGTTCTTTAGACCCAAGACAAGTTTCAGGGGGAAGTCTATGCAGCTCCGGACTTTGTCTTCTCTTTTTTTGCCTCAGCTGATGGGGCTAACTAAAGAGGGGGATTATACAAAGTTTTGGTTTTTGTACTCCTTTAATTAAAGGGTTCATTCTCCTAGTAGTGGGATTGTGTTCTAGGATGGTTATGCTTTGTGCCCTTGTTGTTTTCCAGGACTTGCCTGAAAAATTTGGAGTAGGTTGTGGAGTGTGAGAGAAAGAGGAATGCTGACATTACTTTCAAAATACAGCTTCAAAATTCAAGAAAGAGTGTTTGTGATTATGAAAGCACTTTGCAATATAATATGTTATTCTATAAATTGAAACTGGTAGTTTTAACTATTATTAACATTCCCCAAATGCTAATGCCTTGGGGTTGAACTCAAGTGCAGATTTTATGTATATG
>NW_007730382.1:135648-139304 GCF_000696425.1 Galeopterus variegatus
TGTGCTCTTTAAATTTTAGGGAAGGAAGCAAAGCAGAGAGGAAAATGTCCATTTCCAGGGTACTACGAAGGGGAAATATTACACGAGTGCCCACGTGTGAGAGCCTGGGTTTCCCAGGAGTGCATGGCACCGTATACTGTTAGATGAGAGGACCTGGCAGTCAGTTGTCATTTTAGAGATCCCGAGTGCTTGTTGGTTGTGATTGTCTCCTCATGGGTTTATCTGCCTCTTCATTCTTCTAAGCACGACAGTGATATCAGCTGAATTTCATTCCAACTCTTCTGAAATTGGAAAGCTTCGTATTTCCCCATTGACCCCAAGGATTCAATTTAAATACTGTTTCAGCCTGTTGCTGCATAGAGATCCTACAGGGTACTTTGCCTTCACCCTGGAGGACAGGCCTCTCAAGCATGAGGTAGAAAACCCTTGGGGGCTGGTTCTACATGGGCATCAGCCAGTGTGGTGAGCAGCTCACTTCAGCCCTTGTTGCAAACATGCTAATTCAGGCTTAGTTCTGCCAAAGCTCGAAGGCATGGCCTTTAAAAATTAAATCGGTACTTTCACACAATTATTGGCTGACTATAAATTATACTGAGGTCCTAACTAAACCTTTGCCACAGCTGTGAGAATAGTTAAGCACATATCAGGTAGCTGAGCCTGAAAAACTGCCCTTGGCATGGGAGAGGTAGGACTTTTATTCATATGGTTTGCTTTACAGTGTGTCAAATTTCTGTCATGGCTAAGGGACTGTTTCCTGAATAATACTTCACAGCACCGGGCTACTGTCTTTTGGGATTGACCTACTGGCAAACTGGCTTATTAACCTTGATCAGAGAAATTTTGCTGGTCCCAACCTATATTTTAAAATGATCCAGAGTTATTGGTATGTTTGAATATTCATTGTTTGTGTCTCCTCCTATGCTTGGATTGGTGCTAATTACTCAATTTATTAGATTGAACTTTATGAAATTGTCATTATTCAACCATTTTTGATCTGCAAAAATGGCATTTTCACACGGTTCAACCTATAGCTTTTATTTCTAAAACCACTTAAATATGAGGGGTCTTCAAAAAGTTCATGGATTCATGTTATCCTTTAATTCAATTTTTTGAAGTATCCTTATAAGTGCTATTTTAGCATTCTAGATATTGTAATTACTAAATTATCAATCAGCTACTGAATATAAACAGTGGGAAAAATGGCTCATCTTGAATTCCTCTGTCGAAGCCCTAGCGCTTTCACGCACATTTTTGCTTTGATCGACGGAGTCCTTCAGAGAGTATGAAGTTTTTTATGCTCCTCTTTACCAGGGTAGGTATCTCGAGGATCAGGGACTCCCTATTCTTTCCCTCTCCCTTTCTCTGGCTCCTTTCTTTCAGTAAAAGTCCTTGCTCTGTTCTACCTTTTTAATTGATAGTCCTGCATTGGATAAGGAAAAAGAAAAAATTCTTCTTCAAGATTTTGCTTGGACAGAGTTCCAAAGAGGAATCTGGGCTTCCCTTTCCATAAGTTCTAGAAGCCAGAATAAGCCCAAGCAGGTGGCTCTTACCAAAGAACAGGTCTCTTTCAGTGACAAGAGCTGCCACTGAATCAGACAGAGCCTTCTTTTTAATAACAGTGTGACCTTGAACGTGTTAACTGACCTATCGCACAGGACCAGCGGAAGGATTACATATATAATCCACGAAGTGTCATGCTTTGTTCATAATACATACTCAGTTAACATCATCTTTTTAAAAAAATTTCCCTAGGTTCTTTAGACCCAAGACAAGTTTCAGGGGGAAGTCTATGCAGCTCCGGACTTTGTCTTCTCTTTTTTTGCCTCAGCTGATGGGGCTAACTAAAGAGGGGGATTATACAAAGTTTTGGTTTTTGTACTCCTTTAATTAAAGGGTTCATTCTCCTAGTAGTGGGATTGTGTTCTAGGATGGTTATGCTTTGTGCCCTTGTTGTTTTCCAGGACTTGCCTGAAAAATTTGGAGTAGGTTGTGGAGTGTGAGAGAAAGAGGAATGCTGACATTACTTTCAAAATACAGCTTCAAAATTCAAGAAAGAGTGTTTGTGATTATGAAAGCACTTTGCAATATAATATGTTATTCTATAAATTGAAACTGGTAGTTTTAACTATTATTAACATTCCCCAAATGCTAATGCCTTGGGGTTGAACTCAAGTGCAGATTTTATGTATATGATTTTGAGTGTGTCCATGTTACTCACATTGAATGTCTTCTTGCAGATTGCTAAGCACAAAGCGAGCCAAAAACCTCCTAAACCAGTGACTCTGATTGTAGGATGTACTGTATATGATATAGAAATGTTTTTTATTAACTAATTTAACATGTTTTGAATATCTACTAAGAGCCAAGCACTGTGCTAAGAGTACACATTCTCTCTTGCTGATCCTTGTTCTGGTCTGCATTTACTTGAGCTTCCTTACTGGAAAAGCCCTGAGAGACCTCTGTTGGCTTTCTGGAAAATCTGCTCAGAAACAGAGAGCTCCCTGCGTTGCATCTCTAGGGAAAGGCAGTGTGATGGTTGATGGCTGAACTGGGTGCAAACACAGCTATAGAGCTGAGTGAACTGCCAGCTGGAAATAGATCCTTCCTAATTCTAATGAACTTCTTTATTTGTGTAATATTACCTCAACTACCAGTATTGCTATGGGAAAATTCTATTCTCTTTGCAACAGCACAAGGTTACAAAGGAGCCTTAGAGTACAAAATGTAGAAATGGAAATACCAAAAATCTATGTTTATTGTCTAACTCATTACTTTTTTTTTTTCCTGCAGACTTTTGTTTTCTAGACCCATGAGAAGAGCTGAGGAGAAGCAAAATTTTCAATTCAAGGTTTGAGAATACAATTTACACATGTTATATATAACGTTGCCAGAGGCGGGATATAAACACTCTTGGATTTCTGTAACTGGTGTCATGGTAACGCAGTGCAGGACTTCTATGTAGTTTTAGGTGTTTTACTTTTGTTTGTTTTTATTTTTATTTTTTTCACAATGGTAGATGCTTGTTAAAAGTCCTCTTGTTAAATGAGCTTTGGTATAGTATTAATATTTCCTACTCTGTCTTCCCCTTGAATATATAGCAGTTATGTCATTATACAAGTACTAGTGCCAGAATATACCTGGTAAATTTTTGATGCCTATTTTTTTTTTTGGCAGCTGGAGGGTACGGAGATCTGAACCCTTGAACTTCATGTTACAAAGTGGCACTCTAACCAACTAAGCAAATAGCCAGCCTGATGTCTATTTTTAAAACAGTCTATAATGTAGATTATACTATTGCTATTGAATATGAGAATGTGTTCCTTACATTTTACATAAATGATGTGAGAACATCCATTTCAGTATGGTGCATGATTAACTAAAACAAATGGCATAAAAATAAAATTCTTACGTAAAAGCAAGAGTACATTTTCAAGCAAGATCCTTTATATTTTAAAAGAATTGTTTCCTAACCAAAAAATATCTCAGACAATTGCACTCTTACCTAACTAGCCATCTGCTTTTTTAGATTGATCACTTTATGCTTAAAATGCAAATATTCCTCTGGAGACATTTTCACAAGTTGTCATTCTGTGGAAACTCTTGTTCCTATTGCTTTTTTAATGGTGCATTAAATATATACAGAGGTTTGTAGGTTA
>NW_007730382.1:139385-142347 GCF_000696425.1 Galeopterus variegatus
TGGTGCATGATTAACTAAAACAAATGGCATAAAAATAAAATTCTTACGTAAAAGCAAGAGTACATTTTCAAGCAAGATCCTTTATATTTTAAAAGAATTGTTTCCTAACCAAAAAATATCTCAGACAATTGCACTCTTACCTAACTAGCCATCTGCTTTTTTAGATTGATCACTTTATGCTTAAAATGCAAATATTCCTCTGGAGACATTTTCACAAGTTGTCATTCTGTGGAAACTCTTGTTCCTATTGCTTTTTTAATGGTGCATTAAATATATACAGAGGTTTGTAGGTTAGCTAAATGCTGCATCGTGAACTTGTGAGGGATAGGTACTAGAACACACACACATATCTTTATAAGAGAACATTAATTTATTCTACATCAAGCTTTTCAGATTATTTATAGTCATTGCCTACTGGACAAAATGAAGATCATTGACCACTGTAAGTAGTTTTGGTAAAACTTCATCCCTGTATTTTCAGTGTCTCTGTAGCTTTCAGATGTATAAAAGTATCACACTCAGGAATGGGAGTATGAAGGTAAAGGCAATAAAGAGGAATAGAAGTGAAGAGTGATTTGTGGAATGGTTTTGTTGTGGGAGAAGAGATGGAAAGGGGGCTATTTTACTGTCACAGTTGTAGGATGTATGCATATGAGAGCAAATTTTGTATTTGATATGAACAGATATTTGGGAATGATGAATCATAGAATGTTAATAAAGCAGTGGGACTCAGAAAGAAAATAGAAATAACAGAGACAAATGGTATGATAGGTGAGGTTCCCTGGTCTCTTCTCTACTTTGTTATGGTTGCTTACAATGATTTCATTGAATCCCATTGAGAAATGAAGATAGAAAAAAAATTAGGTCAGTTAGTAATCTAATAATACTCAATTTATTTTGGTATCTAGTATTCTAGATCTAGGCCTTGGGCCATTTCCCAGTAGACAATTTACATACTTTCTTAAACTGTACATCATTCAGCAAGAACAGCCTTTATGCAGCTAAGGCCCAGGACAGAATCACAAAGGAATATGACAAAGATCTGAGTTGGATTGGTGAGGCAGGACCTCTAGCCATCACTAATTTCATGTGGAATGAGTATTCTCCCAAAATGTTCAGTCTCAGCACCTAAGAAGCAGACTCAAACTTAAACTAATAATACTTGAAAAAGGTCTATTGAGCATTAGACTTATAGAAGCATACATACATTTATATAAGACAAAGTATTTGGTACATATAGCTGAGCACGTTATGTGAAATAGAATCTACATATTGTTGACTACCAGACTTTCATTAGTGGGATTGTGCTGAGGTCCCTGGCCAAGGGTAGCTGAGACATTAATATTTGGGGGCCTGATTTCTTCTTTTGTCAGCCTCTGATTTGTCAGCCTCTGATATGAATTGTCTCTTAGCATCTCATACTATTTTAAGCTTGTTTTTGTCACTCCTTAATATAATGCTAGTTTATTCATCAAAGAAAGCCTAAAAACCTTGACTTTCAATCTTTATGGGCTTTTTGCCTCATCAACAGAGGCTTCCTCGGTGCTGTTAATATAGTCTTAGGTTTACCAATGCTGTTTGCTATCTTATAAATCCATACAATGCAAGAAATGCTAGAAGTATGGAGTATTGCCTCTCCTTATCTGCAAATAGGCTAATGCTTGCTGTAAAAGACCTTTCTAAAAGTATCCAATCCTTGTGGTTGTCATTTGAAGCAAAAGTTTTAACAGATTGTCCTGATCTTTTTTTTTTTTAACACAAAAGAAGTTTATTTATTGTTCATGTAAAGTCCCACCTCCTGATTCATGAGCGGCTTTCCATGAGTTTTGTAGACACAAAAGTTCATTATTTAGTGTCTCTACCTGATTTTTAATGGCAGAATCATATTTTAGGTGTTGCATAGCTCTAAAATTTTTCTTTATTCATTCAGATATATATTATGCTGTGGTTATTTTTGGCTTCTCAGTTGAAGCTATCATTCAAACAGTAAGAGCTAAGGTTAAACATGCTCTCATTACCGCACAGTGGTGTCTCATCTCAGCTTTTTCCAATGAGCTATCTTATTCAGCTTAATTTAAAAATGTTTAATAACTACTTACCTATGTGCTATTGAACTGTATAATATAACATTGGAGTTAATAAATGAAGCATTATAGTGAGTATATTATTTTTAAAAGTATATAGCAAGAACATATGAGAATTTGAGGGTAGCCTCCTTAGAAAAGCATGTATTTTAGTCTCATGAGATTTATATATTTGATGCAGAGTTTCATAAATGAAGAAGTAATACCAGACACTTGGAAAGCAGAAGAGGAAAACCATTACGATGACAAGCTTAAAACAGAAAACACCATCAGTAAAACAAATATATAAATAGAGTTAGTATTTCTATATTTAGATTATTTTATTTAGGCAACAGTTTAGATTATTTAGGCAATAATTCAAGAGACTGATAGTAGACATCCTAACAAGACAATGTTCATTTCTGTACTAAGACTCTCATAGGTCCTCATAATTTTGGAAAAATGTGTGATTTCTGTAAGTCTGAAGGATGGATAAATTGACAGTTTCAACATAATGGTTGACATCGTAGTATCCCAAGTTTCTCTGAACGAACCAAAAGAAAGGCCGGAAGACTCTTATGTTTCTTTTTCGTCTTGGTCCCCCTCCTTCCTCCCACCCACCTGCGAAAATTCAGTAAAATGTCTGTAATGACTAGCGCGATGCTAATGCTATGTTCACAATGGGTTCTTAGCAAAGAGTTGTCAATGATAAAAATGAGAACTGTTAATGTAATGCAAATTGCATGGAAGGCTGTGTTCTTGGTGGCGCTTATTTATTTTGGCAATGGTTATCCAAACATTGCTTTTACAATTAATTACATCTCCATTCAGAAATNTATATATATATATATATATATATATATATATATATATACACACACACACACACACATATATTA
>NW_007730382.1:143347-148624 GCF_000696425.1 Galeopterus variegatus
AACTATATAATAACATAAAACAACACATAATATTTTTTTACTAATATCATAAAATTTAAAATAATTTTATATGAATACAATGACATGAATTAACACTAGAGAATTTTAGCTAACAGAGTATTTTCAGTGACAAGCTTGAAGAGATAAGTTAAAACTGGTTATTTTTGAGTTACTTATTTTAATTTATTTTAAGTCAATTACTTTTTCATATATAATAAAAGTGGCATTTATTAATGAGAGACTTAATTGTATATTTATGATATAGTCAACTTAACACAAAATGGGGATTGAGAGTAGTTAATATAACATGAGAATTGAGAGAAATAATAGCCAAGGTGAGCCTTAAAATAGGTGCTATAATATAAATGCATGCATTCAACTTTATCTTAAACAGGCAAAGACCTCAAGGAATGAACATTTTGGAAATCAGCATATCTAATACTCTTTAATTTTAATAATTTCCATCCATAGGTTAATGCTTGAGTGAGATACGATGCTGAGAATTAGCTCTGCTGTTGCAATAAAAAATTAATGTGTTCCTAAGGAGTTAAAAGAGAAGGTAACATCATGAAATAACGTAAAATGCACAGTCCTTGAAACAAAATCAGAATTATTAAATTAAAACAATGGGAGAATGAGTAATAGTCACGATAATTTTGAAAAATTAAATCAGTAAAGAAGATGGATAGCTGGACAAAGATTCTTCTGACTCAAAGGGAAAAAATGTTACATGGAGGATAGACCCAACATATATGATGAAAATATATTTTTTAAAAGTGAAAAACAGAACTGCTAAAGGAGAGGTGATAATGAGATAAACATAGTACACTGTCCTAAACTTAGAAAAACTGGAATCTTTGGATTGAAAAGGTTTACTGAACATAAATCAAAATCTACTTGAGAAAACATATTTACACACCTAGACTAGATTTTATTGTATATTTAGAAATAAATTTAAAATATTTTTCAAGCATTCAGATAAGAATAAAAAATAGGTTAAGCTAAAAGGAAAAAGATAATCATACTGATTTCAGATTTCTCATATAAAAGATATTAGATTAACATTCAGGGATACTCCTCAGCAGTAAGAGCCATATATCCACGTGTGAGGACAATAAAAGAGTGTACTCAGATTGCTCCCATCCTCTTCAAATAAAGGAATAAAGGAAAAAAAAAATAAAAGGAATAAAGGAATAAAGGAAAAAAAATAATAAAAATCACAACTTGGTGAAGGAGTAGCTGTGCAGGCAGAGGGCATTGAAGCCAATTAAATAAAGATCTGTCTTTAAATGAATGCAATTTTCAAAAGAAATTCCTGAAATGAATGGTGGGTCAGTGGGAGGGGTCTATGAGGATGGGCATACTAAATGTTGGGTGCTATGCTCGAGGTTCTATCAGTTTATCACTAGAAAAAAAAGAAAACAACATAATTGGAAAAGGTTATAAAACAGAATATAAAAGAAAACAACATAATTGGAAAAGGTTATAAAGGACTAATCCTAACTTTACAGAAACATTTTATGCATATGTAAATATAAATTATACACACACACACACACACACACACACACATTTATTAACTTATCCCATTGAAATATATCTTTAGATTTTGGAAGGCATATTATTATATTTCCTTCATTTTTTTATTTTACAAATTTTCAACAATGGCTATTTATAACTATATAATAACATAAAACAACACATAATATTTTTTTACTAATATCATAAAATTTAAAATAATTTTATATGAATACAATGACATGAATTAACACTAGAGAATTTTAGCTAACAGAGTATTTTCAGTGACAAGCTTGAAGAGATAAGTTAAAACTGGTTATTTTTGAGTTACTTATTTTAATTTATTTTAAGTCAATTACTTTTTCACATATAATAAAAGTGGCATTTATTAATGAGAGACTTAATTGTATATTTATGATATAGTCAACTTAACACAAAATGGGGATTGAGAGTAGTTAATATAACATGAGAATTGAGAGAAATAATAGCCAAGGTGAGCCTTAAAATAGGTGCTATAATATAAATGCATGCATTCAACTTTATCTTAAACAGGCAAAGACCTCAAGGAATGAACATTTTGGAAATCAGCATATCTAATACTCTTTAATTTTAATAATTTCCATCCATAGGTTAATGCTTGAGTGAGATACGATGCTGAGAATTAGCTCTGCTGTTGCAATTTCAACAGGAAGAATTAGGGAAGAGATAACAGATGTCTTTGCACTTTTGGCAGGAAGGAGCTTACTTTAAATTCTGGTCTGATTTTAGGACTGTTTAAAGCTGATTTGTCACCTGGTTGATGGTTCTTTACTAAAAAGTAGAAAGCTCATCTTAGGGGAAAAGTTAATCTTATGTACTGGCTGTAATTGAAAATGGATTGAGAAATGAGAGTATCTTTATATTTTGGAATTATGTTGCAATAGAAACAAGGATTACATCTCAACCTTTATAAAAGTATTTTTTTAGTGTGTTTATGTATATAAAGTTAATCTTATGTACTGGCTGTAATTGAAAATGGATTGAGAAATGAGAGTATCTTTATACTTTGGAATTATGTTGCAATAGAAACAAGGATTACATCTCAACCTTTATAAAAGTATTTTTTTAGTGTGTTTATGTATACACACACACACACACACACATATATATATATATATATATATATACACACACACACACACACATATATTATATATATATATATAAAGAAAACTTTGTATGGTAAACATTTTGTACTCAATTTTTCCTCAGAAGAGTTAAATAGAAAAAATCTTATGAGCTAAATGTGCCAGAACCTATTTTGGTCAATGGAAATTACATTTGTCACCCACTTTTCCCTTTCCAGCACCCACCCACCACAAGGCTGACTCAATAGGTGGAGCAGGTGTCACGAATTCCAGTGAGCTCATGAAGTGTTGAATGTTGTTCCCACTGCAAGTCGCTTACTATGCTCTTATTCTTCAATCCCTGTGAAAACTCGTCATCCTGTGTTGACTTAAAAATTCAGTCGACTTACATAAGCATTAAAGCAAAACTCATCTTGAGTTGGTTTATTTCTTCTTGTTCTGATTATTGAGGTAAATGAGGTGGACGGTAAGAGAGATGGTGGTACTTTCTGACCAAACTTCAGGTACAGAAACTCTTGCAATTTATGCTGTATTATGTTGGCTAAACATGTACTTTCCACTTATTAAACTTAGTAGCTTCTCCTATTTGATGCTACTTTCTTCAAAATTGTACAATATATAAAAGTTCATTTGAAATCCAGTGATTCTTATTCTACAAATGAATCTCTTTTTTCTTTCATTAGAACTTGCTATATTTATGAATTATTTTCTCTTGCATGGGTTAAAGATTATTATGAACTATTATTGCAAAATTAAGAAAATAAAGCTAAATCACAAATATCTGTACACGTAGATAATGTATTTTTCCTGCTCATATCTAAACAATTTTAGGACATGGTTTAGCTTCTGTTTTATTACCTAGAATTACTGAATTTACCTTAATTGTGGAGACAGCATGATATCATGGAAAAAATGTGGGTTCTAGAAAGACTCCCTTAGTTTTAAGCTGAACGCTTCAGCTCTATCACATATTAGCAAAATAGAACATTAGAAAAGTTAGGAAAAATTAAAAGGCTCAGATTCTTCATGTAAAAATGGGGTTAAGGATAAATACTGATAGAATATTTTGAGGATTTAATAGGGTAGTGTATTTTAAATAACTAATATCATCTAGTTCATGATTGATGTAAAAAAACCTCTGCTTTGATTATCCTTTGTTGAAAGTTCTAACCAGCTGTGAAATAAATGCTCTGAAGCAAGCACAAAGGAAGAAACTTAGATAATTCACAGACACAAAGAAATCAGTCTTTGGATGACTATCTACAGTTATGGTAGTTGAATAGATACTATATTCTCACTCTTTTGCAAATGAATTTTGGAGAATTATTAACCTCTCACAAATATATTCAATTTTAAAATGAACATTATATGGCATTAAAAAACGGTAAACAGTTTTTCAGGATAGTACTTGAAAAATATAGTGAAACAACAATGTGCTATTCAGGTTACCTTTCTTAATGTTAGCTCATTTTGTTGAACCAAAATTTTATAGGTTTCACAATTTTCTCAATGTCTATCCAAGTACAGCAATGTTTGGTGTTATAATGCAGTCAAAATATTCTTTTGCAATTGATGTTCAGTGAAGTACTTGATAATTGCTCACAGACAGCAGCTGAAGAAGAGTCTTCCATGTCTGTATCAGTTAGCTACTCCTGCAATAATAGTGTATAACTGCCCCCACCCCCTCAACTCAGCAACTAACAACAACAAACTTATTCTCACCTAGCAGGTTAGGAGGCCAATTGTGGTTCACCTGATCTAGGTTGGGCTACTGTAGGTGGCTCTGTTTCAGACTGCGGGTTGGCTGGATTGGGCTCCAGACACATATCTGCTCAAGTTTTGTTCTACTCCACATGTCTCTTGTCCTCCTTGGGGCATGTCCTTCTGAAGATTAAGGGAAGGAATGCAAGGGCCTGCCAAACTCCTTATGCACATTTAAAACTTCTGCTTTGGTCACTTCTGTTAACTTTCCACTGACGAAAGCAAATTATATGGCCAAAGTCATTATCAATGAGGTAGGGAAACAAACTCTGCTCACTCTCCTGAGTAGTAATGCAAAGTCACAAGGCAAAAGGTATGGGTAAGTGAAGAGAGGGAAGAAATTAGAAGAATGATCCAATCTACTATGGTGTTTGCCAAACTTCCTGAGCAAATATTTAAATTACATTTCCCTTGTACATAGGTAATCCTGTGTGATTGAGTGATACCAATGAAATGTGGTTAGTAGTGACAAATGCCAATTCCATGCTTAGCTCATAAAAATCTCTCACACCATCCTTTATGCTCTCTCTTTACTCATCTGCTGGCTGAATGTGACAGTCTTGGCCCTTTAATAATATGGCTGAATTACACAATGGAAGGAACCTGTCGTTCTTTGGGTATAACAGAGCTTTTAAGTAGCCCCCCACTGGTCTCTGACATTAGAGATAAAAAAAAAAAAAAAAAAAAAAAGTTTATTGCATGGATCTTTTCAGATTTTTGGCATTATTTGTTATGGTACTTAGTTACCATAATTGACTCTTCAGCTTCTTAAAATCTATCCTAAATATTCAAGTATGTAAAATAGTTTTTTTTCTTTAAATTTTTATTTATACAATGTGGTTGATTATTACGGCCCATCACTGAATCCTCC
>NW_007730382.1:149095-163516 GCF_000696425.1 Galeopterus variegatus
GGGGAAGAAGATATAACTACAAATGGCAGTATTTCATTCGTTTTTATAGCTGAGTAGTATTCCATTGTGTAGATATACCTTTTACCTAAGACTCAAATAAGTTTGATAGATAAGAGATCATCCTCAACAATTCCATCAGAAATGAGCTGGATCTGAGTAGGACATGTTTCTGGAGGTATACCATTTGGAAGATTGAAGAGAGAGTGTGATTATAGACTTAGAAGGCAGTTATTCATAATGGTAAGATGGACTTCACTGAATTAATATGTATATTTAAAGGCACTCTCACATTGAGGTATTTGAGAGAAGTGGATGGGAAAAATTTTGAAGATCTGTGGGCAGATTTTTTTATCTAATTACTACCCCTCTCCCAAACAAACTAACGCATACACATGGAAGAAAACTTAAATTGTATAAAAAGATATATAATTAAAAAGTAAGTCTCCCCGTGTTCTCCTCAGATATAACCAGGTAGTGGTTTCCTATGTAAACCCTCGAAAAATTTTTTTTTTTTTTGCATATGTACTCTGCATAGAAGCTAACTATGATGATTCTTGAAGCTGGCATGAACACTGATCCCTACACTTTGAAGAATTAGGCTGTAGACCTACACCTTTTCAATCCACTGCTGTATTACCTAATGCCAGATGGTATCTTGACAATATCTGAGGTGATGCTGTGTGACAGTACCTATTGTGATGATCAGAATTTATGCTTCAAAGATTTTATGACTTGCAGAAGTTGCCAAATTTCCATCTAACCAAAAATATTGTGTTCACTCTAAATGCAATGTTAAAATATTTAAGTTTACTTTGGTTTATTTCTATTTGGGAATGCAATCTGGAATCTAGGAATTTATGTTTTCTGTAGCAAAATGATACATGGTGGCAGGTGAAATTATATAATTTCCATCAGTAGAGGAACAAGGGTGTACAATCTGAATCTAAGCTGTTCCACTCACTTTCCCATAAGTGTCTTGGGTTAGAGCATGTTTCTCTTCAAGTGATGGGGTCTTTTGTGCACGTTTACCTCTGCCCTTAGTAACTGCTTAGGAGCCTGAGAGTCCAGTTTCCTGAAGCTGAAAACCACACTTTGAATGAGGAGAGATAGTGAGAGGTCATTTGTACCACGGGCAACCAGATGGCTTTGAAATTTTGAAGAAGCTCAGTGTGGGGGCTATTTGGAATCAAGGGCAGATTTGAAACCATATGGGACTGTTTTAGTCCAGAAAAGTTGAAATTTATAAAGATAAATGGCTAAAAATAAACCTACTCTTGGGCAGTGGCTGGGGGATGAGCAATTCCTCAGAGTTTGAAATGCTGAGTTTTTGGCTTCTTGTTATAAATATGTAAATCCCTCCTCTCTCGTCCCCGTTCCTCGCCTCCTGTGACCCTCCATCACTTTGTTTCCTGCTTGCTTTTTTTCTGAATGGAGACTTTATAATTTTGTTGTTTACTGTCTGTGGTGCAGGGACTGTTACTGTCAGGTCTGCTGAAAGGCTGCCACGGAAAGGGTCAGCCTAGTCATTTGTTTTTTATGGAACCTCCTGCTCTATACTAGCAAAGCCCTAAATCATACCCTTGTTCTAGTAGACAAAGTAATAGAAAAAATGGATATTTAAAACTGGGGAAATAAAACGTCACTCAAAAATCCTTAACAGAATTGTTCATTTTCCTCTCACCTTTAATCGCCAGTAGAATTATTTTTTTATTCACAAATACAGTGAATCTAAGCTTTTAGCTGAGCATTTAGTGGAACATCTACCCAGTAAGCTTTGCTTATGTTGCAGACAGCTACCCTGAGGAGTGATTTGAATTTAAATGTGATTCCCTTATTAGTTTCTGCTAACTGCAAATATCCCAGGCACTTAATTAAGTGGCTGAGTAATGTATGAATGCTCACTTCTGCTTGTCATGCAGAACAAAGTGATGTATTTATATTCCATGCACAATATGAAATTTAATGACACGGGCAACAGTAATTTAGAAAACCTTTGTTTTTATTGTCCCTGTTTTTGCTTAAGCAATTTCTTCATTTTGTCGTAATTTGGCCAGGACAGTGATATAAGACTTGGTCCAAATGTTAGCTGCTGGCAGTGACATTTCCTAATAAACCAGAGGTTCTTCTGTGCCATCTAATGACTTAAAACATTGGTGAGTTTCCATTAACTGTGTTATTTTGGCTTTTGTTCCTTACTCTAATTCTTAATTTAATAGCAGGAAACAATTACATTATGTAGCTGCTTAACCACTGAAACAAAAGAGAAAGGTAGATTCTGCTAGGATTTAAGTAAATACTTTGGCTTGCAAAGTAAACCAATAAAAAAGCAATCTGTGGTGCTTTTTTGAACACTTGATCATGGGGAACAATAATCGTGAGACCAAGTTTCTTGATAAGTATTTCAGGGGACCATTTTCATTTCTATTGGTTTTCTAAAATTAATATTTATTTTTCACTTCAAGAAATGTAAGATCTAAGATGTTTTTCTTTGATATTCAAGGTGAAACCTAAAGCTTTGTTTCCAGTTTCCCTCTATCCCAGTTTCTCCTGATCTCCCTTTGGCTCACATAATACTTCAGATACTGCTAAATTAAATGTGTATGTTTTGTCATTTTAAACAGGGCTGTGCATATGTTTGGTCATTTGGACAGATGTTTGACTTGTCAGATGGTGCTATTGTTGTGCACAACAGAAGGAATTCATGTCCTCTCTGTTTCAGCTTCTTTGCTCCACATGTGAGGTTAGGAGGCTTCTTTAATTAGATCTTAGCTCTGGCTATTCTGGAAATTATAACCTCAATTAAGACAGTTTCATTCATTTTCTAATGGACTTTAGGTGGGTGCTGAATTAGATCCAAGTTGCAGCATATTGCTTTCTGGTATAAAATGTATTTTATATCCTGAATTCTGTGCCGCAAGAAAGCTGCGACATTTGTCTGAACTATATTTCCCTTCCTGACTCTGTAGAGAACTGTGTGTAAATTATGTCCCCTTGTTTTCACAGATCTGCCTAATCTCTTTCCATTCAGTTTCAGCCACACTCTACCCAACTGCACCCTGCCCAGTGCAGGATGACGTCAGGCTGCTGCGAGAATGCTGCTGCGCAATTCCTGTCAGAGAAGCCCTGCTGCTCTGTACATTCTCAGCAATGCTATTTCTTCGTGCCTCAATAATAATAAACTGCTGCTCTGTGTAAAACAATTCTTGCATTCTGCAGAATTCATCATGCTCTTTGAGCATATTTCAGTCTTTCTTTTCTGCCCCTCTCCCATCACACCCTCAATGCTTGGTGAGCTGACAAGTCACCATGCAAAGGAATGGGAATACACTGGAAATGTAGCATGAAATGCAAGGAGCTATGCGACCTCCTAATTTCCATGCACCTGCATTTGGTGTCATTACTCTCTCTGGCTCTGTAGTCAATAGTTTTCCGTCTCAGCCCCTTCAGCCTCTGTGACCTCACCATATGCTTCTCTCTCTGACTGGAGAGAAGCCCGGGTTGGCTGCCTACAATCAGAGTCCACATATGTTGAGGGGTGGGGCCCCAGAAGGAGGCTGATAGTATTCTTTTAGCCAGAAATCCCTTCGGGGGGAAAGAAAGGTGCTCTCTTTGGCCTGCCTTTATGCTACAGACTGCTTTCCAACTCCAGCTAGAAGTGGCCATTGCCAGCCACTTACCTTGTCCCTCCAGCTGTAGAGCTCAGCTGGTGGATTTTATCCACCTTGGCAAAGAAATATCTTCCTTTTTTCTCTCTTCTTTCCTTTTTTTTCTTTGTTTTAAACTAATCAGCAATGACAAGCTCGCATTGACTGCTCCCTTCTTCAGTGAGGCTTCAAGCTTCTAGGCATCACAATTAGTGAGGCTCTTTTCTGGGTGGGCCAGTTTGTTTCTCAGTGACACGAGAACATTGCCTGGGGTATGCACTGGATGAAGCTTGTCAGTCGAGATATAATTTTGCTCTTCTGATGGACTTTCCAACTATTTATTACAAGCTAAAGAGACTAGAAATACATATTCTTCCCCATCTCTCTTTCTAACCATATTAAATTCGTATTTTTTTTATTTGAATAGTTGAACATAGCATGACAGTTGAATTTCAGGATTGAAAAGATGGTTAAACGTTCAGTCTGTACATTCATCTGGTGCTTAAACTGTAGCCACAATCCCTTTCTAACTGTCATCTAGCCTAGGTTTGAAGGCTTTTAGGAAAAGGAGGCTTATGTTCTTCAAAGACAACCAATTTTGTCTTTGGATAATGCTGTAAAATAGGGTGCCTTTACTCCAGCACACAAACGCACACACATTCACATACACAGACTGAATCCTGCCACAAAATCACTTTTCTCCTTTCCTTGAGCGGTGCAGTTGGAGTTTGGAGCATAGATGTAGAATGCGACACTTATTCTTGTTGAAGTCTGGCTCCAGCTTCCCATAGCAGCCTGGTTTGACATTTGCGAGTTGAGTGAGCACATGCATACTGATAGGCAGTGTAGACGGGTATTTAGGTGGCATTGTGATGAGGTGAACCCGGGTTCCAAGCTTGATGCCACAGCATAACTAATCATTGACCTGGAGCTTCGCAAATGAAGATGAGGATAGTGCCTATTGCATAGAGTGACTATTAGAAATGCAGAGAATAATGCAGAGATGCTTTGCAAAGTATCTTCACATAGCTGGGATTTAATAAGTGCTGTTCTTATTGCTATGATTACTTACTATTCTGTATTCAAATTGAGGGCCAAAATGTTTATTAGTAGTGAAGCAAGGTCAGACTTTCTTAGTTTAGGCCTAGATATTTCTCAGAATAGAATGGATCAATTTAATAACATATCTGGGCATAATCTTCTTTAATGGTTAAGAACACAACTAGTTGCAGTAACATCCAGATATTTTACTTTTTATCTTGTACACATAGTTATCCTGCAGGAGCCTTCAATGTATAATTAAGAGATGTAAATGAAGATATATTGTTATTGTTATTGTTTGTTCTCCATGAACCTAGGACTTGTCTCTTTTCTAAAAAAAAAAAAAAACTAATTATTCCTTTTATTAATTTCCCTGTAGTATTTTCCAGGAAATCTTTCCAGCAGTCTCTATTTATTTTCTGTTTTTGAAAATGTTATATTTTCCATCTATATTTCTCTTTATCACCTACAGTATTCTTCTCTGGTCACCTACCACACTAATAATCCACTTTGCAAGTTCTCTCCAAATTCTTGCAGGGGTTCTTTAAGTGCCTCCTTCATCAGCGTTCTCTCAGGATTCTGATGATTGAGAGTTGTTGAACTAATTTGGCTTTGTTAATCAATGAGAAGACAGCTACAACAATTTTATCTCAAGACCTAGACTTTGTGTTTCTTTAGGATCTGAAATTCAGAGAAGAAATTCAGTAAAATAAATATTCGGAAGTGAAAAATAATTTTAAGGTAGCTCTGAACCAACAAGTTCAAGTACTGCTTGTCAAGTGCCTTCATTAACTACTGGGATATAAAACAAAGGAATATATATTGAGTACTATGTGTCAGGTATTGCTTGAGCTAATTTTATAAGTCTCATTTTATTTCCTTTTCAAAACAATCTCAGGAGACAGTGACATTATTGACATTTTATACTCAAACAAACTGAGGTTCAGAGTGATCAAAGAACTTGCCCAAGACACGTATGTGAGGAAGTAGGTGGCAGAGTCTATATTCAAACTAAGGTTTCCCAGATTTCATTTGGCTATTATTGACCAGAGAAAAGTGTGTGCATCTTATAAATGAATGAAATATATCATACCTGTGAAAATTTATTATTTCATAAATTAGCATCTGTCACCAATTTCATTTTTAACAAATGCTCTGGGGGATGCCTACTGAAATGTCAAAGTTTTTAGGTACAGACTACTTAGAATCATGTAAGTTCACGTGTGTTGGGCCATGTTGCGACGCAATCAAATCATAAGGCGCCTGCCTACCGTATTGCACATAGGTATTGATATTCAACAAGGTACCCCACATATGTTGGGCATAACTTTGCGCGCATGCGCCCTGATGCGCACGGGCGCCATTTCATGTGCTCCGCGGCCACCATTTCACTAGCGCTCAACGGCACGTAGCTGCCAGCCTCGCTCTTCCGGGTCCCAGTGATTCAGCAACTTTAGTTCCGTATTCGCGTAAAGCCTCCCCACCACCTCACCCTATCCTTTTAAGCCCTTCTTATTGGCTCTTTGCTTGATCTCTCATATCAAAACCCGCCCTGCCCTTTTTCCCTATATAAGCTGTGCCGCCCTGCAAATAAACGGAGTTCCGGCTTTGACCACTCTCCTGGCTCGGTGGTGTTCTTTCTCGGCCCCCGGGGAGGAAGGTCCTGGGGGGGAAGGGCCGTGCCAGCGACACTCATCATCCCGCTCAGCCCCACAAGGGACCCCCGGCTGGACCGGGGTCTCTTCCCGCTCGGTTTTGTCGGCCTCTGGCTCAGGGAGGCCCGACACACGTGTACTCTACACTCCTGAGAATCCTCTGTACAAGTCTCACTAATCACATGCTGGCTAAAGAAAAAACAATCCTCGGTTTTGTCGGCCTCTGGCTCAGGGAGGCCCGACACACGTGTACTCTACACTCCTGAGAAGCCTCTGTACAAGTCTCACTAATCACATGCTGGCTAAAGAAAAAACAATCCTGGCAACTCTGTGTTTTTCTCCTTCACACCATGCAACACTCTCTGTTTCTAGGAGCCTCTGGGGGTGTAATCCAACTGTCTGGTCTTATTTAACATTTACATACCTCTATTTTAATATACCACATTGAAAGTGCTAATGTATATTCTGTGTTAGCAAATTAGCATGACCCTGATGCATATGTATATTTGGTGATTCAAGAAGAACCTCACATTGCTACAGAGAAACAAGGGGTTGCTCCCCACGATGTGGAAAGGGCTTAATTTTTAAATGAGTTTGATTTTTCTCCTGGGGAAGTACAGGGACCTCTGAATTTATAAACTCAGGGAAGGTCCAAACAAAGGGCTCAGTGTGAGTGTCTTGGAAATAGAGGAGGGAAGCCTCATTGCTGCTTCTCTTAACTTTATTCTTTTACTCAGAACAAAGGGATGATTCACCTATATATTTTACTGAATGTGGTTTCTTTATAAGTATTTTGAAGTTACTTGAACTCCAGTTTAACAGAAATATGCTATAAAAGTGTCCTAGCCCCTGCCTCTGTCAGAGCTCCACCCTTCGTGCCCCCTCCCATGACTAAAGATCTGAGATGAGTGCCAGTTTCATTTTCCAAGTGGATTTGAAGCTCTGACCCAGTGATTTCATTACCTACTCCAGTGGCTACCCATCCTGACTGACCACGAGAAACACCTGTGAAGCTTTCTTTTAAAAAAATACTCAGATTCCCAATTCTGTGGGTTTTATTCTTGTATCCTGTATTTTTAAGAAGCATTTCAGGTAATTTTCTTAAGTATCTACACTTTCAACCACTAGTTTAGTAAGGGGTGGATGATGTCAACTGTACTCTGTAGCCCAGCGTTAGGAAGAAATCTCTCTCTGTCTCTCGCTTTCTCCCTTTTCTCTTACATAAATATATTTTGAATACTTAATATATACCAGATACCAGGATGCAAAGACCAATAAGACCCTCTCCCTACCTTTAAAGAGGTTATACTCATAGTCTCTTTTAAAATGTGCATTGTCAACTTCAGGAAGAATTTCTGTTCTGCACTGCTGAATAAAACTTCTTTACTCTGTACTAAGAGTAATAAATTAGACATAATTTTTATGTCCATCAAGTCATACCACATTCCAGTTCCTCTGTTACAAGAAACAAAAAGAAAAGCTTTACTGAACATGTTGATATGAACTGTTTCTTATCCCTTTAACCATCTTTCTGGTTCTCTTCATGACCTGTTCCATGTGCCACACATGATTACGTGGCTGATGAGTAGATCCAACACGCATATTTATAATCATACTTTCAGTATTTTAATTGTCCTTACACAGTTAAACAATGAGAGTCGTGTTGTGTATTAACTTCAGCTCAGTTGCTTCATTTCTGCTATCTTCTTATCTACTTATTTTTTATTTTTTCCCAAGTATATCTCTTTTTTTTTTTTTTTTGCAGCTGGCAGGTACAGGGATTGAAACTTGGATCTTGGTGTTATGAGCTCCATGCTCTGACCAACTGAGCTAACTAGCCAGGCCCCCGCCAAAGTATTTCTATGTTGCTCATTGTGTAATCAAAATCTCTCTGTAAGCGGACATCCACTTCTCACAAACCACACAGTAACTGCTATAATTACCTAAAGGTCCACTACCTGTCAGGTACTCAACTAGGCATCTCACAAATGAGTGAAGGAAAGAGTTGATGAGATGATACATGTTTCTCATGAATCAGAGTGCCTTAAATATAAAAGACAGATTATAAATTAATAACACATTAATAATAATAATAATTAAAAATACCATATTGTATATTTAGAATATGTCTATAGATTAGTTTTAGTTCTCATATTTTGTAGCTGAGCAAGTCGGTTATTAGAGAGTGTTGTCTATTGACTCGTGGCTGATAATTGCTGGTCTAGAATCGGAGCTCAAGTCTTAGGAATTCCATCATCTGTGTTGCCAAATGATATAGTATGTCACTTTGTCATAAGACTAATAATTATGACAAATATCTGCTTTTGGAATTCTCGGACTCATGTTAGCCTTTTAACTAGCATTACTTTCACAGATCTTTGCATTTTATTAAAAAAAACCAGACAACTTAGGATCTAACCACACATATTGTCTACCTTAAAAAATGAAGTAATGATTTTATAAAGAAATAGGTTAAGTCACGTAAAGATAAGGGACTCATTTTCATTTGATCTTTATTACAGTTTATTTCATCACTCATTCATTCTTCCATTTATTTAAAAATATTTATTTCTCTGTGTGGCGTTCTGGCTCTGGCAGAATCCTGCCAACGTCACCAATTGTGGAGCTCTTTTACCTGCCCGTAATCCTGCTGACTGAGCCAATTGTCAAGCTAGGGCTGGGCCTGGAGCTCACAGACCCCTCAAGCTCATTCCAGACTGGGTCACAAGCCCTTCACACACCAGGCTGGATCACCAGACCCCTTACACGCAGGCCTATGAGCTAGGTAACCGGCAAAACAGGTCCTTGGAAGCCATAGGTTGGAAAGCATGGCCTCTTGGTGGGGCAACCAGCTGAGGCAGTAAACACCAGCCAAAGTGGTGGCACCACACATGCACACTAACCCACCAACACACAACCTATTCACAAAGAAAGCACCACATCACCCCCAACCTGCCCTGAGGTGAGGGGAGCCTGATCAAATTATTCTATCTTCCCAACATTCTCAAATTCTTACTGTGTGAAATAAACTATACCATACATTTAGTTGATAAAGTTATGTTTTTATAGGAAATTGTGAATGTAAATGCCTTTTACTTAACTCTCACTGTACTTAATACTTAATCATACTGAAAGCATTCAGCGATTACTTTTGAGTTCCAGGTGTTGATAAAATTTACATTTCTTCAGATCTTTGACCTCTTCTCAATACCTTGTTAATTTTTCATGGTGAATAGATGCCCAAATATGTTTTGTTCTCATTTTAAATGGGAAAGCACAAACAAAAAATATTTCTTCCCAAAAAAATTTTTAGAAAAAGGCTGCAAAGCTGTCTTCTTTTGTTAATTTAAGAGCAGACCTGCCTACAGATACAAGGGGATATTAAAGTTTTACTGACATCATTTCCAGCCCTGGTATTGTACTGCTAGACCCGTTAGTGATCCCATCCCTGAAGCTCAACAGATAATCTCAGATAGAGGTCTGCCTGAAAATAGGGATATTAAACTTATATGATCTGATTATCCACTTTCCATCAGGGTCAAATACAGTCACACACACACACACACACACACACACACACTGTTTCTCCACACTGGTCTTACCAACCAAGCAATTTGTAACACAGCTCTTCAAAGGCTGATGGAGCTCACACTGCATAGACTTCAGTGGAACATTTTATGCATTGCCAAATGTTTCTTCTTAACCAATCAATAATGCTGCAATACTTTCTGTACTTCATAGGTCTTCCTCAGGAAAGTCCAGGACTAGTGTCCTGAAAAGCATTCATTTTTAATATGGTTCATTTTTCTACTCTATTTTATCAAGGTGTGGCTGGCTAGAACAGAACTGCTTGGTGTCTGATGTGATGATTTTCATGCCTGACCTACAACATAATATTTCACAACTTTGTTCTTGCAGATTCACCATCATCTACATTTGAGAGTTGATATATTTGGCTTGCCTTTAGAAACAGAAGTGTAGCTCTATAATATTTCTTTTGTTTCATAAGAATTAAAAGATTTCTGAATGTTGACTTATAACAAATTTTAGTTTCCCAAGTCTATCTATCTACCTAGCCATCCTTAAATACCTCCTAATACTGACTTAATTTAATCATTTTGAGGAAGGCTTTGTCAGTCAAAATTTGCTTTAATTTGACATCAAAATAGCAAGGATATAATTAAAAGAATATTTTTTATAATTATTAACTGCCTTCCCCAATTATATAAAAATACACATACAGCTTTTAATTAAAACAAAACAAAGAATTAAACTTCATCCCCAAAGACTGCTTTGTTTTCATTCAAGTTTTCAAAAACACCTGAAAAAGCTATGACACTAAATTTCATCTTTTATATACTCTTCTCATTTTTCTTTGTCTAAAAATAACTTAAAATGTAAGTTTTTCTACTATATGTTTCTAACATCATGGAGAAATAAATATAAACTTTAAGATTCCCTTTTAAACAAAAGGGTTCATTTTCTTTATAATAATATATAACTCATATGTTTGCCAATATTATTTGGTTTTCCTATATTTTTTGCTTCTTTCTCTCCTGAATATGGGAAAAAACAAAAAGCTTTCTTCTGGTAATTTCCCACTGGATATTTGAGTTCTCTTGTAAAAACATTCTACACTAATTTTCCTTTGGCTTAGAAATAGTTTAGTATAACTTTTTTCAAGCCCTCCAGACAAAACAGCCATCTTCTCATACTATTTTCAATGATTGTTTTCCATAATTAAATTCATGTTTTTCTTCTCCTGTGGGGAGATTTTATAAAATAAGAGACAGCCTCTATAAATATTTATCACTTTCATTTCATGTTAGCAAACATGAACTTATGCATTTAAATATGCTTCACTCTCTATATTTTACCTCTCGTATTATCTATACTTGTGCTTTTTCACACACTACTTTACATATTTAATAAGTGGTTTTGGTTTTATTTTTGCAAAATTGAATCTAAGTACCTTAATATCTAGAACTCTACCTATCCAGGTTCATATACACCTACTCTCCAGCAGTAAGTGTTCCTTAGTCAGGTTGCCCCTGTCAGCGCCTCTGAAACCTGCAGCACTATTTAACTCACGTGGCCATGTCCTCTCATCCTCCAAGGCTGCCTCTTAGAAGCATCAGTTCCATTCTAGCCCTTAGTTATTACTCCTCCTTTGAATCCCTTTTGCACATAAGACCCTGAAGCACATAATTTAATTATTTTTTTATCTTTAGTTTAACTTATTCAAGTCCACTGTGTAATTCTGAAAGACCAAGTAAATCTCTTAATACTCTCCTTTGATCCAAGTAGCAAGTGCAATAGAATGTAAACACATTTATATCATTGCAGTGTTGCTACTTTTAAAATTCAGAATAGTACATCATGTTGCCAAATATATAGAATTTTGTGTTATTTTACATTCTAAAGATTATTTAAAATGTAATTTATTTTAATTCTTAGGGAAGAAAAAAAAATTTGTAGCTTCAAAAATCTTAACTCTTTCCAGCATCATCTCAAAAGTGTAAAGTCAAGAGTCTCATCTAATTGTCATCTACATCAGATATGTGCGAAACTCAAGTATGACCCATTCCGAGACAAATTTTCCTCCAGCTCTGAGTCTGTAAAATCAAACAAGTTTTGTGCTTACAAAATGTAATAGGGGGACAGGCATAAGAGAGACATTCCCTTTATAAAAGGAAGAAATTGGGAAAAAGAAAGGGGGTAACCCAGGTAAATCCAAAACCCAACAGGGCAAACAACATTAACTCTTAAGGCTTTAGAATAACCTTCTAGGGCCGGCCCGGTGGTGCACTGGATAGTGCGCCGCTTGGGAAGCGCGGCGGCGCTCCCACCCGAGGGTTCGGATCCCACATACAGACCGGTTCCCGCTCACTGGCTGAGTGAGGCGCGGGAGCAACACCGAGGGCTGTGATCCCGTTGCCGGTCCCCGGTCCGGTACGGGGACAACACTGAGGGTTGCGATCCGTTGCCGGACACGGAAAAAGACAAAAGACAAAAAAAAAAAAAAGAAAAAAGAATAACCTTCTTGGGGGCCGGCCCGGTGGCGCACTGCTACAGTGCGCCGCTTGGGAGCACGGCGGCGCTCCCGCCGAGGGTTCGGATCCCACATACAGACCGGTTCCCGCTCACTGGCTGAGTGAGGCGCGGGAGCAACACCGAGGGCTGTGATCCCGTTGCCGGTCCCCGGTCCGGTACGGGGACAACACTGAGGGTTGCGATCCGTTGCCGGACACGGAAAAAGACAAAAGACAAAAAAAAAAAAAAGAAAAAAGAATAACCTTCTTGGGGGCCGGCCCGGTGGCGCACTGCTACAGTGCGCCGCTTGGGAGCACGGCGGCGCTCCCGCCGAGGGTTCGGATCCCACATACAGACCGGTTCCCACTCACTGGCTGAGCAAGGTGCGGGTGCAGCACTGAGGGTTGCGATCCATTGCCGGACACGAAAAAAGACAAAATGGAAAAAAAAAAAAGAATAACCTTCTTGGACTCAATGTCCTGACTTTCATTCATGCTGGTGTGAGGGTTGGGATCCCAAGGCTCTGGGTTGCCTCATGCCCATGGCTTTGCTAAATGGAGTGATGCTGCATCTCTCCCAAACTGAGGTTGCTGGTATCTCTATCTTTTGGGATCTCAGGGGTCCACTGCACCACAGGGCATTGCCCTAGTGGGGGATCTCTGCAGTGATCTTGCCCCATGCCAGTTCTCTACCTGGGCTCCAAAACTCTCCAAGGCATCCTTGGAAACCTAGGTGGAGGAAGCCACGCCCCCTCAGTTCTTGGACTTGGCGTACCTGCACAATTAGCGCTATGTGCACATCACTAAGGTTTACCTCCTGTGTCCTCCCAAAGAGAAATCTGAGCCACATCTGAGTCTGCTGGAGCCATAGCTGGGGTGGCCAAGGGGAACTGCACTGTACTTTGTGGAATAGAACCCTGAAATTGCTCTTCCCCCAAAGCCTTGTCATTCTGGACCTGTGATGGGCTGGGCAACCCTGAAGATCTTCAAAATGGCCCCAGGATCTTCTTCCATTATCTGGATTAATATCATTTGGCTTCCTTCTGTTTGTACTAATCTGCTTATCAAATGATTCCTTAGCTACACCCCTGGTATTCTTTCCTAAACATGCTTTTTCATTCTTTATGAAATGTCCAGGCTGAGAACTTTACAAATCTTTCTGTTTTTTTTTTAAATTATAAATTCTGCCTTTAATTTGTTTCTCTCCTCTCACATTTCGCTCTAAGCAGTCAAGAGAAGACATGCTGTACCCTCAACACTTAGATATTTCTTCTACCAAATATCCTATTCCATCACTCAGAAGTTATACCTTTCACAAAGCACTAAGAAATAAATTCAATTCAGCCAAGTTATTTGCCACCTGATAGTAAGGATTTCCTTTCTTCCAGTTTCCAATAACATGTTCCTCATTTCCAACAGAGACATCATCAGAATGGACTTTACCATCCATATTTCTATCAATATTTTGATAACAACCACTTTGGTAATCTCTAAGAAGATAGAGGCTTTCTCTACCTACAGCTCTCTCTTTTTCTGAGCCCTCACTAGAATCACCCTAATGGTTCTTTCATGGAAATGTGGGTTTTTTCTTAGGATGTGTCTCCAAATTCTTCCATTCTAGCCATTACCCAGTTCCAAAGGTGCTTCTACAATTTTAGGTGTTTGTTACAGCAGTACCCCCACTTCTCAGCACAAATTTCTATCTCAATTCATTCAGGCTGCTATAACAAAATACCTTAGACTGAGTAATTTATAAATAACAGAAAATGTATTGCTCACACTTCTGTGGGTTGGAAAATTTAAGATCAAAGTGTGGGCAAATTTAGTGTCTGGTGAGGGCCTGTTTCTCAAAGATGGTGCCTTCTAGCTGTGTCTACACATGCTAGAAAGGAAAAGCAGCCTCCCTGAAGCTTCTTTTTTAAGGACACTAATCCTATTTATGAAGGCAGAGCCCCTCATGACCTCATCACCTTCCAAAGGTCCCGCCCCTTTAAATTATAGCACTGGAGCTTAGTTTTCAATATATGAATTAGGAAGGGACAGAAACAT
>NW_007730382.1:164702-166511 GCF_000696425.1 Galeopterus variegatus
GCTTCATATTAACTTTAAGCTTGTAACCAATCTCTTTCAGCCTCACATTTACAGCTATAAAATTTTTTTTAAAAAGCTAAAATTAAAGATAATCATTTAGGTCACTTTTAAATTCTATCAGAGAACATATGATTAGTGACACTGAAATGATTCATTGGAGATGGAAAATGTGATTCTAAAATGTCTTCCTGCTGTTGATTTCTTTTGGAGATGCATTAAGAAAATTATTATTATTATTACTATTTTTGGTACAAGTTGGAAAAGGGAAATAGTTAAACCTTGGTGCAATTGTGGTAGATGGAAATTACTAGGTAAAATATCCAGGTTTAGAGTTTGTATACTTCATTTTCTATCTACAATTTCTATTCATTGTGTTACTGCTTTACTGATGCTATCAGCAAACCTTGCACTTGAGCTCTTACAGAGGGTTTGAGGGTAGTACGTGGCATTTAATTTAGCAGGGTTGACTTACTCATTCATTTATTCCAATTTTGTTCATTGACTGCCTATATGGAAACTTCATGGGAAATTTCCCATCTTGTTTATTGATTAGCTTCTCATGTTAGCCAAGCTATTGAATTTATTTAAATCTTTTCCCTCCTTTTTGAAATAAGGATAATGAAGATTAAGTGAGATAATGTACATAAAAATCTTTGAGCCTACAAAATAGTGAACATTCAATGAATGCTAGAACTTCTACCTCTTGTTATAATTCAAACATATGCTTATAATGTGATATCTTAGGCAAAGGGCTTAAAACTAACTTATTTTTTTTTTTNAAATGTATTGCTCACACTTCTGTGGGTTGGAAAATTTAAGATCAAAGTGTGGGCAAATTTAGTGTCTGGTGAGGGCCTGTTTCTCAAAGATGGTGCCTTCTAGCTGTGTCTACACATGCTAGAAAGGAAAAGCAGCCTCCCTGAAGCTTCTTTTTTAAGGACACTAATCCTATTTATGAAGGCAGAGCCCCTCATGACCTCATCACCTTCCAAAGGTCCCGCCCCTTTAAATTATAGCACTGGAGCTTAGTTTTCAATATATGAATTAGGAAGGGACAGAAACATTCATATCACAACAATATTTAATAACTGAGTATTTAATAACTGTGCATGGTTTTGTTTTCTTGTCGTCTTGTCATTTTTCTTTTTTTCCCATTTATTTTGTGTCATAGAGTAACTTATGTATTAAGGTCCTAAGAAAAGGGTATAGGCATTGTTTTTATTTTTAAAAGCTTGCAACATCTTAAACTCAGAATCCTGAATATGATGCTCTGCAATGAGCTCTTGCTCAAATTATTTTATTTCCCTATAAGCTATCATTATTCAACTTAGCTAGCTCCAGTCTGAACAGAATCTGTATTAAAGGAAAAAAATATATAATCATGTAAGTGCAAACTTTGTCTAGCTTCTTCAGAGACCAAAGAGAAGGAAATTTTGCACATATAGAATTTGTGACTCCTAATGTTCACTTTTCTAGATCATTTTATTTGTAATGGTATTATGGTATTATGCAAATATAACTGATTTGAGATATAAAAGATTGTTGTTATGGTTTTGGCTTCATATTAACTTTAAGCTTGTAACCAATCTCTTTCAGCCTCACATTTACAGCTATAAATTTTTTTTTAAAAAGCTAAAATTAAAGATAATCATTTAGGTCACTTTTAAATTCTATCAGAGAACATATGATTAGTGACACTGAAATGATCCATTGGAGATGGAAAATGTGATTCTAAAATGTCTTCCTGATGTTGATTTCTTTTGGAGATGCATTAAGAAAATTATTATTATTATTACTATTTTTGGTACA
>NW_007730382.1:168063-173679 GCF_000696425.1 Galeopterus variegatus
TTATGCATTTTCTAGATCATATGTTGTCACCAGCATACAATATAAACAGAGTTAGTAAGACATTTCATTACAAAAAATTTTAAGTTAGTGTCACTCTCAATGTGCCCCAATTATATGTAAGATATTATGTTGCAAAAGACCTATCTTTATCAGCCTAAAGAATCTGCAAAAAGAAAAATGAGAAAAGAGACAACGTATCTTTAGATGGTTCCTGAGATTGTAAGTCTATGATTAATATAATAAGTGAAATATCTTATTTATTTTAACATAGTTTTTTATTATTATATTATTCATCTTCTAAATAGGTCCTTATTACCTTTCCCTTATATTCAAAGGCAGGATATCTTTATACAGGAACAACATGTAAAATTAGTGTAATTTTAGTCTATCTTGTCATGATGACACTTCGGTTTTTTTTTTTTTTTTGGTAAGAATATATTTATCAAGTTTTCACAAAGTCTTAAGTCAAGATGGGGCACTCATTTTTAATTCATTATAGATTTAGCTTACTCTGCCATGTTCTCGCAAATTAATTCACATCTCTGGTCCTTTAACTATATAACTGAAAGTTTACATTATACTAGTAAAAGACTCCAAAGTCTCTTTTAATTCAAACCAATATGATTTTGGAAATTGAGTCAACTGTTCCAACTACACTTTTTTAGTAACAAGAACAAGAAAATCATGCAAGACGAAAAAGCACAAACAAAAGCAAGAGACCCTAAAACCTACCAACACTAAAGGAAAGACAGATAATAGATTAGAAAGAATAATATTGAAGTCAATGTTCTCTTATTCTGGAAAAAGTGCCAAATTACACAGAATGAATGGGATATAATTTGGTGGCAAAATAGGTGGAAATAACACTTCCACTGCACTTTCAGTTAAATTTATGAGAGAGAGAGCTTTAAATCATTTATTTTAAATGGGACATTTTACTGTTTTTTATTCCATTTTCAATAGCAAACACATTAAAACTAAAGCAAGACTAGAATAGTTTTAAATGTATTAAATATGAGAGGCAAAGAAGTTATAACAAAAAACAAAAGTAGGATTGCTTCCTATGTTGTGACAGTTTACTGAAATTTCTTCTTGACAGTAAGCTTCTGCAGTATTGGAAATGTAGGGTTATTAATCAAAGAAACACCTCTGTTGACAGAATCTTTTTCTTACTTTTTATTACAGAACTTTTTAATCACACAAATATAGAGAGGATAGTATAATAAACCATCATGTATGCACTGTAACAGAGTATTAATTTATTAAACTAGAAAGGCATTTTGGCATATTAAGCCTTCACTCCACAAACTCAATGTTGGTCCAGATTTTACAGTGTGCCTATATACAATCAATCAGTAAAGCCAAGCCAAAGTAAACTTCAGTAAATGTTTTTATCATAGGATGTTCTCATGTTACAGAAGATAGGTTCCACTGAAATGCATTGGGAACTGTTATTCATTGTTAATTGTTCATATTTATTGTCATCACCCATATCATTATCGGTCAACAAATGAGGGCAAGCAAGACACAGCAACCAAAGGATTCTTAAATAGAACTTAGAGGATGAAAAAGTATATAGGTTGAAATAAATGAATTCTGTGTCTGGGAAGATGGAGTAGATACAGGTTTTCATATTTCTCCTGCCAAGTACAATTAAAAACCCTAAACACAGACACAAAGACACACACACACACACAGAGAGTCATGCACTGAATAAGGATGCTTCAAAGACAGACTTCATAAACAATGGTGGTATTATAAGATTACAACAAACCTGAAAAAATCCTATCGCTTAATGATTTCATAGCCATCATAAAGTTGTAGTGCAATGCACTACTTATGTGCTTATGGTGATTCTAGTGTAAACAAACCTACCGCAAAATATGTTGAGAAGGAATGCCTAGCTTACCCATGGAGTGATCCTCCCAAAGGTACCATGTACTTTAAGATAGAAAGCCAAACATTTGACCATTAGGTGTGACCCTAAGTAAAAGGGTTGTTGTTGACTTTAGAATTCTTGCATTTTTAAATGATTTACACCCATCCTCATAGCAAAATAGTAACAGTTAGCTAAAACTCATTGCGTGCTTGCTGAGTCCCAGGCACAATCCCTACCTGTAATTTAATTTTCCTAACTTTGTGCAGCTGTTATTTTTGTCATCCCCATTTAACAGATGGAGGTGGCGAGGCACAGAGAGACTCAGTAACACAGAGGGCCCGTGCTCATGAAACTAGTGGCCACTGTAGATAACAGGAAGATTCATTGCTGTTGGCTTTCATAACACTTTTCCACAGTGACAAAGTCACCTAATGAGGCATTTCTTAGAATGTAGCCCTGCCATTAAGTGACACATGACTGCATAAGCACCACACACATACATATATACATACATATATATATATATACACACACACACACACACACACACATATATATATATATATATATATATACATACATATATATATATGTATATATATATATATATATATATATCGCTTAAGGACAGGATAATTTCTGAGCAATGCATCAGATGATTTCATCATCATGTGAGTGACACATGACTGCATAAGCACCACACACATACATATATACATACATATATATATATATATCGCTTAAGGACAGGATAATTTCTGAGCAATGCATCAGATGATTTCATCATCATGTGAACATCACAGCATGTACTTACACAAACCTAGATGGTATAGCCTACAATATACCTAGGCTATATGGTATAGCCACTATAATCTTATCAGACCACCACTGTTGTCTACTGAAACATCATATTCTGTGCTTGATTTATATATATATTTATATGAATATATATTTATATTTATATTCATATTATTTTTCAATTCTATTTTTCCACAAACTTTTTGAAGTTAAAAAATATATATCTATGTAAACTCTAAAACATGGAGAGAAAGAGGAAAACTGGCTAAGCAACTTGGCACTCAGGGTGAGTTCTCTGGGACTTTTTTTTTTTCTTTTTTCTTTTTTTGCCTCATATATTCCAGATGTGGAGCAGAAGCTGGCAAATTGGGAATGCTTACAAATGCAGACAACAAAAGGCCCCAACACCCCAACAAAGCTTGTTCTTTCTAGCCAAAGGATCATGAAAAGAACAGCCTAGAAAGACAGACATTTTTAGACAATAACTTCTCCACTCCAGCCAAGATCACAGAAAAAAATTTTGGTCTCACCCTCTCCAACCCCATGCCAGTGAAGGCCAAGTGGGAGTCCAGACTTTACTCTCATGAACCTGCCAGGGTGGTTTTAAAGAAGGTCAAGTGGGGATCTGGAACCTTCCTCACTGTTGGCCAGTGAAGAGGTGAATCTCTCACCCCCATCCCCATGGTACCACTGGAGAGCTCAGGTGGTGAGCCTGGACTTCCACACCACCCAGGCATAATGAGGCACCACTCCTCCTACCCAGGGGTGGAGTCAGAGGCCAAATGGTGAGTCGGGACTTACACCATCATTCCCAGGGCTAGCAAGGCCACTTCCAATATGCTGTTCCTGGAGACCACTTTGTGCGGCTGGAACTCCCAACTTCTAGCAGTAATGAGGAGTACGCCTCCTTTGGGTGAGAATAAAGACTCAGTGGGGAACTTGGACTTCTACCTCCATCTGGCACTAGTCAGGTGCCTTTCTGCCTTCCCCTGTGAGGGATACTGGCCAGCTGGTATGCAGCTATTCCTGTCATCCCAACAGAAGCACCAGGCATGTAAATAAAGAAGCCATTGTGGACATACAGCCCAGGCAAATCTTCAGGTTACTCCAGCCCCAGCCATTACCTTACTGCAAAAGTACGAGAAACCCAGGTGAGAACTTCCCAGGTGATCCCAATCAGCCCACAGAACCCTGGGAGATAACACATTACTGATTTTGCCACTGGGTTCTAGAGTGGTTTGCTGCATAGATAGAAAACCAAAACACACTCTTGGTAAGCAAAGCTGATGCTGGAAATAATTTCACTTGTCAAAAACTTAGACTGCTTGTGCTTAGGCCAAATGCCCTGGTTAAATTTTCCATAGGTGGAAGACAGAACTAGTCATTATACAAACATATACTTTTGGAAACTTTTCGTCAGCATATGCAACTCAGTCACCATATTGATTAAACTTAGCTTCTACCATTTTTCTAAATAGATGGTATTTCCATCTCTTTAATAATTTTAATTTCTGTTTTTGAATTTAGCCTACTTCAAAAAGTTTGTGGAAAGATTTGTATTATCTTTTAATTCTATTTTTCCATGAACTTTCTGAAGTACCCTTATATAGTATGCTCTCCCCCAAATATTGATTGATTATATTAATTTATAATTTGATACTGTAAAAATGTTCTGTATTTACATTAATGGACACAAAAAATTATTTCATTTTATAATGATGAATATGCTAATTACCATGATTTGATCATCACACATTGTACACAGATTGATACTCAATTTTGTACCCCACAAATACATGTAATTAATTATGTTTTAATAAAAAAAGTAAAAGATAAGGAAAATAGCACTTTTTGAAATTGAGACTGTATTTACACCCTTATTCTCAAGTTCTACCAATGTGCTTTGTTGAACTAATCTCTTGGACTTTACTTCAGCCATTAGACATCATCAATGAATTATTATATGAATTATTATTATTAACATAAGTATTATTATTATTGTGTGTATCACCTGCTTCTTTTTCACTTTTTTTTTTTTTGAAGCAGGGTTTTAGGTACATTCAATAATTGGATACTGAATGTAAAGGCATAAGTTTATGTTAAACTAACAATATTTAGCCTTCATAAGTGAAAACTCATAGTGTATTATCATTCTGAAGTTAATTCTACAGATTAATTTCTTTAGCAAAATTTTTTTCTTATTTGATTTTAATATACACATATTAAAGTTTTCAGAGCAAAATTAATTATCAATTTAAACATTTATACAATTAATTACAGAAAATTTGGAAAATTCAACAAAGTTTATAGACGAAAATCATATTTTCAGTAGTTAATGCCTTGATAATTTTCTTAGAAGTGTTGCATAATGGTTATTAATGGGACTTACAAAACTATCTAACCATATTAACAATAGGTTTCTTTTTATAAAATAACACGTTTATTTTAGAAAAATCTAGAAAATGAAGATGCAAAGTAAAATATGAATCACCTAAAATTCTACTTCACAGAGCTAGTGCTCATATCTTATTAGTTTTGTTTTGTGTCTCACATTTTAATGTAATGATGAAAATACAGTATTAGTTAATTTAAAGAATAATTAGTACAAAATCTTCATGTCCTAGATGAACAATGACATGGAAAAAGTTGCTAGGAAGAAATAATCTTTACCCCTGATTGGTGTATTATTTTTTAATGAAAAATAACAAAACAACTCAGTTCATATGTTATAAACCATACATTTTTAAATGCATAATGTATCATTTCAAAATTTCTTATTTAATTTGTTTTTATTTTTCTAATTGAGGTCATTGATTGGAGAACTCTCTTTTTTCTAAATCAGGCATTTGTAGCTATATATTTCTCCCTTAAGTTTTCATTTAGTGGCATGGCATATTTTATAGGCTTTATTTTTTTTTAACTCATTTTTAACACATTTT
>NW_007730382.1:174125-175196 GCF_000696425.1 Galeopterus variegatus
CAGGCATTTGTAGCTATATATTTCTCCCTTAAGTTTTCATTTAGTGGCATGGCATATTTTACAGGCTTTATTTTTTTTTAACTCATTTTTAACACATTTTGTTTACTTAAGATTTCTTTTCATTCATAGGTTATGTAAAAATGTTTTATTTAATTCAGCGTATTCCAGAGATTTTTTTGTTACTTAATCCATTTTGGCCGAGACTTGCTTATAGCCCAGATTATTATGGATTATATTGGTGTTTGGTGTGCACTTGAAAAAAGTATATGTTTTGTTTCTTTGGGTGGAGTGTTTTGTAAATGTCAATCAGCAAGTTGGTTTATAGTACAGTTCAAGTCTTCTATATTCTTACTGATTTTATGTCCACTTGGTCTATTAATTATGAAGAGAGGGGTCTAGAAATCCCCAGTTATAATTTCTTACAATTTCTTATAATTTTCCTATTCAGCTATTTCTCCTTGTAGTTTTATCAGCTTTTGCTTTCTGTATTTTGAAACTTTGTTGTTAGATGCATAAATATTTGTTATTATCATGCACCCTTAAGATCATCTTTTTTTATCATTATAAAATAATTTTTTGTCAAACATAATATGTTTTGCTCTGAAATTTACTTTACTATTAATATAGCTACTGTAGCTTTCTTTTGATTAATGTTAGCAAGGTGACATGGGCTGAATCATGTTCACCCAAAATTCACATGTTTATGTCCCAACCCCCAGTAACTCAGACCATGACACTGTGAGAAAATAAATTTCTCTTATTAAGGCCATTAAATCTATGGCACTTTGTTATGGAAGCTGTAGTAAACTAAGACACAGAGTGTATCTTTTTCTAACCATTAACTTTTAACCTATTTGTCTATTTATATTTAATATGGGTATTTGGTAGACAATACAGACTTTTTCTTTTTTTATTCAGTCTGACAATCTCTGCCTGTAGTGGATTGAATTATGATCCCCCAAAACTCACTGAAGCTTGAATTGTGTATTAGAAACTTGGCCTCCTCTGTGACTGTTAAGAGGGTGATCCCCAAGGCTCTAGGCAGGGCAGCCCCCACCCCCGCACCCCCCA
>NW_007730382.1:175719-181503 GCF_000696425.1 Galeopterus variegatus
ATAGCTGGAGCAGCCAAGGAGTGCTGAACCAGAATGTGGGGAGTGGAGCCTTGAAATTGTTTTGCCCCCAGGGCCCTGGCATTCTGGGCCTGTGATGGGCTGGGCAGCTCTGGAGACCTCCAAAATGCTTTTGGAGTCATTCTTCCATTGTCTAAACGAATAGCATCTGGCTTCCTCCTAGCTCTACTAATATCCTTTATCGAATGTTCCCTTGGCCGCACCCTTGGTGTTCTTTCCCAAGCATGCTTTTTTATTGTTTATAGCATGGCCAGATAGAGAAATTACCTAGTCTTTAAGTTCTGCTTCTCTTTTGATTTTAAATTCTGCCTTTGACTTGTTTCTCTCTTCTCGCAATTTATTATAACTCTCTTCTCACATTTTACTATAAACAGTCAAGGGAAGACATACTGTACCCTCAACACTTTGCTTAGATTTTTTTTTCCTGCCAAATATCATAGTTTATCAAACAGAAGTTTTACCTTCTATGAAGCACTAGGAAATAACACGATTTAGCCAAGTTCTTTACCACTTTGTAGCAAAGATTGCCTTTTCTTTAGATTCCAATAACATGTTCCTTATTTCCATTTGAAACCTCATTAGAATGGCCTTTACCATCTGTGTTTCTACCAACATTCTGTTCAGGACCTCTTAGGTAATCTCTAAGACTGAGCCATCCTGGGACCTAAAACTGAATGGGCTAAAGCAGTTTTTTTCTAAATAAAAAAATAAATAAATAAAAGGAACATAGTTTTTTTCTTAGTATGCATTTCTCTGAGTTCCCTCTTTTCCCATGGTTATTTGGTATTTTGAACCTTGGTTATGGGGCAGAATAATATTATTTACATAAATGTAAAGTTGTTTTCCAGTCAGCCCAGAGGTGCAAACTTGCCATGAGACACGTACTATCTAGACTCTGAGTGTTGGGATAATAGAATAATTTAATCAGCCCCTTAGGTCCAGTTGGGGGTGGTGCAGCACATTCTTTATAAATAAGTTGTGTGTGGGTGGAGCTGGTGCACATGCACAGCACTGCTGTCTGTCTGGCATTGGCTGCCTCAGATATCCGGCCGCGCTGTGCGTGGCCATGCTGTCCAACCTATGGCTTCCAAGGACCTGTTTGCCCATTATCTAGCTCATAGACCTGCCTGTGAAGGGTCTGGGGACCCAGCGTGGTGTGTGAAGGGTTTGTGACCCAGTCTGTGAATGGGCTTGAAGGGTCTGTGAGGTCCAAACCCAGCCCTAGATCGACAATTAGCCCAGTTGGCAGGATTATGGGTAGGTAAAAGAGATACCAAGGAAAACATTGATAAAGCTATGCTGATTCCACCCTGAAACAGAACACTAAGATAACATCAAGGACGAAAACAGAAGCTAGAGGAGCCTTGGCAAGAATTTGCACCTGGTTCCCTACACGTCCCCCTCCCTACAGTTCTTCATTTCCCACATTCCACTCCCTCAATCTCCCTTCTTCTTTCACCTTAAAAACCCCTCTATAAATCTGAGTCTTTGAGATGGTTTTAGTCTGGTCCTCTCCTTCAGGTTTATTGGAGAAACGGATTGGCCTAACATCTCTCCTCAGGTCATCTGTATCCCTGATTTCTTACTCCACCAACATTTGAATTTCGAGTTTTTGTATGAGGCAGGCAGCCAGACTTGGGTTAGGTAACAAGATTTTTTGTGAGCCAAGCCAGGAGCTGAATGCCCTGGGGTAACAGATTTTGGCTCGTCAAGCCAGACTTTTTGTATGAGGCAGACAGCCAGACTTGGGTTCTGTAACATAAGAAGATAAAGAGCCTCGACAGCTCTCTTCTTCTGAGCCTTGACCAGAATATCCTTCATGCACCTTTCACAGCAACATAGGTTCTTTCTGAGATGCATGTCCAAATTCTTCCAGACTGTACCCATTACCCTGTTCCAAAGCCACTTCCACAGTTTAAAGTTTTTGTTCCAGCACCACCCCAATTTCTTGGTACCAGTTTCTATCTTTCTCTCTTTAGGTTGTTATAACAAAATAACTTAGACTGGGTAATTTATAAACAAGGCAGATTTATTGCTCACACTTCAGGAGGCTGGCAAGTGCAACACAAGGCAGCAGCAGATATGGTGACTGGTGAGGTCCCATTCCTCGTAGATTGTGCCTTCTTGTCATGTCCTCACACATGGCACGGGAACAAAGAGGTAAACAATCTCTCTCAGGTTTTTTTTATAAGGACACTAATCTCATTCACAAGGGTTCCACCCTTATGATCTCTCCACTCCCAAAGGCCTCACTTCTTAATACCAAAACACTGGGAATTAGATTTTTAACATATGAATTTTGATAAGGCACAATCAATCAGATTATAGCAGCAAGTATTTTCTTGAGAATGTTTGCATCAATATTTGTAAGAGATATTCATCTGGAATTTTCTTTTCTTGTGCTGTCTTTTGCTCTCTCATCATAGGGTGATGCTGAGCTCATGGAATGAGTTAGAAAGTGTTTCTCTTCTTCAGTTCTTTAAAAGAATTTGAGAAGGAATTGTGTTAATTCTTAAATATTTGGTAGAATTCACCAGTGACACCAGTGATGCCATCTGGTCTTGGATCTTTCTTCGTGGGATGTTTTTTATTACTGATCTAATCCTCTTGTTAGTTATAGGTGTATACAGATTTTATATATTTTTTATGATTCAGTCTTAGTTTATGTGTTTCTAGGAGTTTGTCCTTTTCATCTAGTTTGCCTATGTGGTGGTTCATAGTGCTTTTTTATAATCCTGTTTATTTCTGTAAAATTGATGGTAACATCTCTTTCATTAATGATTTAGTTATTATTATTCTCTACTTTTTAGTCAACCTAGCTAAAGGTTTTTCAACTTTTTGATCTTTTCAAAGAACTATTGATTACTTGATTTTCTCTATATTTTCTATTCTCTATGTTATTTATATCTTGTCTAATCTTTACTATTTCCTTCTTACATGTTTGATTTTGGTATTTATTCTATCTTCCATAACTCAATTTAACTTTTGGATCATATATAATGCAGTTATAGTAACTGTTTCGATGTCCTTATATGCTAATTTTAACATTTATATCAGTTCTGGGTCTCTTTTGATTGGCTAGTTTCTCTCCTCATGATGTATTTTCTTGTCATTTGGCATGTCTGCTTATTTTTGATTGGGTGCCAGATATGATTTTTACTTTTAGAGTGGCTGAAATATTTTTTGTCTTTTTAATCAATACTATTGAGCTTCCTTCTGGATTATAGTTCAGTTACTTGTAAATGATTTGATCCTTTTGTGTCTTGGTTTTAAGATTTGTTAAGCAGTACCAGAACAGTGTTCAGTCTAGGTTCTAATTATTCCTCACTATGGAGGCAAGACTGTCTGGATAGTCTACCAATGACCTATAATTTATAAGTTTTCCCAGTCTGGCTGGTGGAAGCAGACATTATTCCTGACCTCTTGTGAGTGCTGGGAAGTGTTGCTTCTAATTGTTTTGGTCATTTTTTCTCCATCCTCAAAATAACTTTCTTTCATGTATCCACTGATCAGTGCTCAGTTGAATACTTGAGGGGTTATTACGCAGTGCGGATCTCCAAAATTCTCTGTGCAGATCTGTCTGTAATATTCTGTCCTGTGAACTCTTACCTGCCTTGTTCTTCCTGGACTCATTGGTTATGTCTCCTCAACTCAGGAAATGTTCTAGTCTCTGCCTGGTTTTCACCTCCCTGTGTCATATGTGCAAACTCTCTAAAGGCAGTAAGCTTGGCCGAAGAACACATCACATTTGTGTTGTTTCTCAGGGATTACTATACAGTTACCTGACATCTAGTGTCTTAAAGTTTTATCTATTTAGTCCAATCTTCTGGTTGTTTGATGCAGTCCCTTTTATTCCATCTTAGCCAGAAGGAGTATTGTTGAGTTACTCCTTCTGATTTATCTCCAGTTAGCTGACAGTGATACTCTATTAGTTTTTGCGAGGGAAAGGTACACGATTTATTTTATGAGTCTTTGCCTACATGAGCATGTCTCTGAAAGCTGCCTTGACTCATAAAAAGAGAATTACTTGACTGGGCATATAATTCTTGGATCACATTTTTTGTGCTAAACATTTCTTTGAGTATTATTATACTGTATTCTGTCAGAGAATATTTCAAAGGAAAACTTTGAGTCTTATTTTTCTCCAGTTTTTAGGGATATTCTCTGTATTTTTATTATGATAGAATGCCCCCACCTGCACATGGCCAATTTTAATTTCAATTCTCTTAAGTCTTTTGATATAAACCACCTACAACCCTAAATAATTTGCTGATAGTTTTAATACTTTAGGTTTAGAAATTATTTATTTACCGTGAAAGATGTTGATATAATTCTCTCTTGTCTTTCAGTATAATCAAAACACATGGCAATTCCCATCTTCTTACCTTTTTAGTATTGTAATATTCTAATACTATGTATTTCAGTATTAAGTGTTAGTTGTGACTTTATGAACTCCATTTATAGCAGACCCATGTAAAGTACTATGATTCATTTTCTTTTCTTGTAAGGTTTTTTTAAAAAAAATCTTTTTGCAATATAAAGTGTCTTTTTTGCTTATATGCTTGTTTACTTTTTACAAATATATATATCACTAATTTGTTTCTAACTTCTCCTCAAGTTGTGTAAATTATTACCAAATTTATTCAAAATTAATTATATTAATTTTAACTACTTATAAACATTCCTGGAACCTTCTGTTATATTCCAATCTTGGTAATTTATTTTTTAAAATCTGCTACATGCTTTTAATCTTTGAGATCTCTTTTGATAAACATTCTTTTTTTCCTGATCCTATTTCTTTCTCTTTTATTGGTTTGTTTCTTCATCTATATGGACAACATTCTCCAGTGGTTTCCTAAGTAACAGTGCGTTGGAAGTAAATTTTTAAGATCTTGCATTATTCATGCCATCTTTATTCAGCCAGTTCATTGATAATCTGGTTAACTTGTTTAGATTAATAATTCTGGGTTGGAAATCAATTGCTCTACTAGGCTAGAAAGCAGGGTTGCTGTTGGGAAGTCTAATAGCTTTATTTTCTTAATCTCTAGCATGAAGCCTATTTTTTTACTTTTTCTCTTTAATGCTGTTTGGATAAGCTCTTCAGAAGTTCTTAAATATCATGGAGATGTTCTCATTATGAATCTATTTTTACCCATGGTTTTGGGCATTCATTCAGTGAATTTTTTTGTCTACAAACTCATGTTCTTCTGTCATCAAGCATTTTAAAAATTGATTCCTTGATGATTCTCTCTCCTTTTACTCTCTTTTGAAAATTAATTTCTTTTTATCTTAGACCTCCTGAACTGATCTGCCAATTTTCTTTTCTTTTCTCTCTTGTTTCTCATCTTTGTGCCTTTTTGCTCTTCTTTTTATAAATGTCTTCAATTTTATAATTCAATCCTACTAGGTTTTCCATTTCTGTTATTTCTGCTAATATTTTTCTAATTTCTCATGTATATTTTCTATGTCTTCATAATTTTTAAAAATAGAATACTTTTATAAAATTGATGTAATATCTCTTCTTATTTCTCTGAAAATGTTGATAAGGATTTTTTTTTATTATATGGAGAACAGGTAATTTTGTGGCACAATCTCTTTTCTCTGTGATTCAACCTGCATGTTTGTGTGGTCTTTGTCTTTTATTTCAGAACCTTTTCCTGGGTTTCTAAGTGAAATCTTTGTGTACACAGACAGAGTTTACCAATGTTTGTCTTCAGTGTAGGGTGATCTGGCCAGATTGATTTACTGGACTAAGAGTGCCTTTCA
>NW_007730382.1:181943-183751 GCF_000696425.1 Galeopterus variegatus
TTCTTCAGTGTAGGGTGATCTGGCCAGATTGATTTACTGGAATAAGAGTGCATTTCGGAAGCTGAAAGGGAATAGCACTGGATATATCAGAATTCTGGGTAAAGACCTTAATTTAAATTCCTTGTTTCTGGATGGCCCCATTATCCTTAATTTTAATGGCTATCTGCCAGTGTAGAGAGCCTATAGTTTACTCTCTCTAGAAAATAATTCTTCTGTCTTCTTTCTGATGGAAAAAGGAACTCATAAAACTGCACACATTGATTAAGGAGATCTGGGCGTTCAACTTTTCAAACAGATTTTGTGTTTTGTACCTGTTGTCATCCTGACTTTCATAAATACCTGTTGCCATCAATACCAGTTTTCCTCACTGACATCTTAGGGTCAGGTTTCTAAGGATGTTAAGTCAGTTACCTCTTGTTTTTCTGTATCCTAGCTTATGAAATTCCGTTGCAGTTTATCATCTTTCCTGCTCTTTGACCTTGTACACTAATAATTATTTTTAAATACTTGGTTCTTATTTCATTGGGATATGGAGAAGAATTGGAGATAAATGAGTTCAATCCTTCACTTCTAATAAATTTCTCCTTCAAATTTTCTCTTCATCTTTAACTTAAATTTTTTTTTCAAAAATGCCTAATTAGATTTAATTGTCAATTGTTTTATCAGAAGTATATACTGAGCATTGTCAATCTTTAGTATCAGAATATTTTTAGGTCAGGGAATCGGGGATTTAAAAAAAATCCTTTGTATACCCTTTTGGCACACCAATAATTCTTGGACTCACTATTTGTGAAGCATAAGACTCCATGCACTGCTAGGAATTTTCTTACTCCTTGCCTCCACCTGAAGTACATTACTTCTAGGGATAATGCATATGAAGATTAGTGTGTCTACATCTACCATACTTTCTTCTTGTTCCTTTCTTGAAGTTTTAGTCTTTAAGTAGATTAAAAAAAAAAAAATAGTAAAGCCAACAGGACTGAGAACAATGATCTGGTCACTTCATAAAATTTCTCCCTCATAGTAGAAGGAATAGTTGATTAGTTTTCTATATAAAACTACTAATAACGTATTGAGGGGATATGCAAAAGAAAATAAATATTTTCACTTTGTTTATGTTATTTAATTTTTTTCATCTGTTTTATTTTTCTTTTTGAATTTTTAAAATTTTATAAGAATGAGCTGGATGCTTTGCTCTTTTCAACAGCTTTTTAAAGTTAATAAAAAAAACCTTTCAAAGTTAGTAAAAAATCTTTCAACTTCTCATTTTTAAAGTTAGTAAAAAATTTCAAATTTTGAAAACTTTTTGCCTTCTGCATTTTGATAGTGGATGCTTTTAATTGTTTGTTTATTGCTGATTTTTTATAGCTAGCTAGTTTACACATGTAATTAGGAAATGTGTCTGAAGCTAACTAACTAGAGCTCCTATAAAAAAATTTCTAAGCTGTTAATATGGCTTTTTATTTCATCTTTGGTCATGATTTACTTATATTTACCTATGATTAAAATTTTATATATAGAGAAGATATCTATCAAAATAGAATTTTATATACGTTCTTATTTTTTTCTGTAATTATTTGATATCTTCAATTGTATAAAGTGCATAAAGACATAGTAGGTAAAGAACTGTTTTTTATTCTCACATTAGGACTAAAATATAGCATTTAAAATAAAAAACAGTATCATTACCAAATTATTTTCTAATTTAGGATTTAAACATGCGAGGAATGGAATTCATTCCCAGTCCAGCTTGGAAGGTATATTAGCTTTATGTTAGAATCTACTGCTATTGGGTTTATAATGAAGGC
>NW_007730382.1:184904-187902 GCF_000696425.1 Galeopterus variegatus
TTGAGTTACTCCTTCTGATTTATCTCCAGTTAGCTGACAGTGATACTCTATTAGTTTTTGCGAGGGAAAGGTACACGATTTATTTTATGAGTCTTTGCCTACATGAGCATGTCTCTGAAAGCTGCCTTGACTCATAAAAAGAGAATTACTTGACTGGGCATATAATTCTTGGATCACATTTTTTGTGCTAAACATTTCTTTGAGTATTATTATACTGTATTCTGTCAGAGAATATTTCAAAGGAAAACTTTGAGTCTTATTTTTCTCCAGTTTTTAGGGATATTCTCTGTATTTTTATTATGATAGAATGCCCCCACCTGCACATGGCCAATTTTAATTTCAATTCTCTTAAGTCTTTTGATATAAACCACCTACAACCCTAAATAATTTGCTGATAGTTTTAATACTTTAGGTTTAGAAATTATTTATTTACCGTGAAAGATGTTGATATAATTCTCTCTTGTCTTTCAGTATAATCAAAACACATGGCAATTCCCATCTTCTTACCTTTTTAGTATTGTAATATTCTAATACTATGTATTTCAGTATTAAGTGTTAGTTGTGACTTTATGAACTCCATTTATAGCAGACCCATGTAAAGTACTATGATTCATTTTCTTTTCTTGTAAGGTTTTTTTAAAAAAAATCTTTTTGCAATATAAAGTGTCTTTTTTGCTTATATGCTTGTTTACTTTTTACAAATATATATATCACTAATTTGTTTCTAACTTCTCCTCAAGTTGTGTAAATTATTACCAAATTTATTCAAAATTAATTATATTAATTTTAACTACTTATAAACATTCCTGGAACCTTCTGTTATATTCCAATCTTGGTAATTTATTTTTTAAAATCTGCTACATGCTTTTAATCTTTGAGATCTCTTTTGATAAACATTCTTTTTTTCCTGATCCTATTTCTTTCTCTTTTATTGGTTTGTTTCTTCATCTATATGGACAACATTCTCCAGTGGTTTCCTAAGTAACAGTGCGTTGGAAGTAAATTTTTAAGATCTTGCATTATTCATGCCATCTTTATTCAGCCAGTTCATTGATAATCTGGTTAACTTGTTTAGATTAATAATTCTGGGTTGGAAATCAATTGCTCTACTAGGCTAGAAAGCAGGGTTGCTGTTGGGAAGTCTAATAGCTTTATTTTCTTAATCTCTAGCATGAAGCCTATTTTTTTACTTTTTCTCTTTAATGCTGTTTGGATAAGCTCTTCAGAAGTTCTTAAATATCATGGAGATGTTCTCATTATGAATCTATTTTTACCCATGGTTTTGGGCATTCATTCAGTGAATTTTTTTGTCTACAAACTCATGTTCTTCTGTCATCAAGCATTTTAAAAATTGATTCCTTGATGATTCTCTCTCCTTTTACTCTCTTTTGAAAATTAATTTCTTTTTATCTTAGACCTCCTGAACTGATCTGCCAATTTTCTTTTCTTTTCTCTCTTGTTTCTCATCTTTGTGCCTTTTTGCTCTTCTTTTTATAAATGTCTTCAATTTTATAATTCAATCCTACTAGGTTTTCCATTTCTGTTATTTCTGCTAATATTTTTCTAATTTCTCATGTATATTTTCTATGTCTTCATAATTTTTAAAAATAGAATACTTTTATAAAATTGATGTAATATCTCTTCTTATTTCTCTGAAAATGTTGATAAGGATTTTTTTTTATTATATGGAGAACAGGTAATTTTGTGGCACAATCTCTTTTCTCTGTGATTCAACCTGCATGTTTGTGTGGTCTTTGTCTTTTATTTCAGAACCTTTTCCTGGGTTTCTAAGTGAAATCTTTGTGTACACAGACAGAGTTTACCAATGTTTTTCTTCAGTGTAGGGTGATCTGGCCAGATTGATTTACTGGAATAAGAGTGCATTTCGGAACCTTTTCCTGGGTTTCTAAGTGAAATCTTTGTGTACACAGACAGAGTTTACCAATGTTTGTCTTCAGTGTAGGGTGATCTGGCCAGATTGATTTACTGGACTAAGAGTGCCTTTCACTGGCCAGATTGATTTACTGGAATAAGAGTGCATTTCGGAAGCTGAAAGGGAATAGCACTGGATATATCAGAATTCTGGGTAAAGACCTTAATTTAAATTCCTTGTTTCTGGATGGCCCCATTATCCTTAATTTTAATGGCTATCTGCCAGTGTAGAGAGCCTATAGTTTACTCTCTCTAGAAAATAATTCTTCTGTCTTCTTTCTGATGGAAAAAGGAACTCATAAAACTGCACACATTGATTAAGGAGATCTGGGCGTTCAACTTTTCAAACAGATTTTGTGTTTTGTACCTGTTGTCATCCTGACTTTCATAAATACCTGTTGCCATCAATACCAGTTTTCCTCACTGACATCTTAGGGTCAGGTTTCTAAGGATGTTAAGTCAGTTACCTCTTGTTTTTCTGTATCCTAGCTTATGAAATTCCGTTGCAGTTTATCATCTTTCCTGCTCTTTGACCTTGTACACTAATAATTATTTTTAAATACTTGGTTCTTATTTCATTGGGATATGGAGAAGGATTGGAGATAAATGAGTTCAATCCTTCACTTCTAATAAATTTCTTCTTCAAATTTTCTCTTCATCTTTAACTTAAATTGTTTTTCAAAAATGCCTGATTAGATTTAATTGTCAATTGTTTTATCAGAAGTATATACTGAGCATTGTCAATGTTTAGTATCAGAATATTTTTAGGTCAGGGAATCGGGGATTTAAAAAAAAAATCCTTTGTATACCCTTTTGGCACACCAATAATTCTTGGACTCACTATTTGTGAAGCATAAGACTCCATGCACTGCTAGGAATTTTCTTACTCCTTGCCTCCACCTGAAGTACATTACTTCTAGGGATAATGCATATGAAGATTAGTGTGTCTACAACTACCATACTTTCTTCTTGTTCCTTTCTTGAAGTTTTAGTCTTTAAGTAGATAAAAAAAAAATAGTAAAGCCAACAGGACTGAGAACAATGATCTGGTCACTTCATAAAATTT
>NW_007730382.1:188981-190777 GCF_000696425.1 Galeopterus variegatus
GAACCAACCTTGTTTCCCTGGGATGAATCCCACTTGATCGTGATGAATGATCTTGCATATGCATTGTTGTATTCTGTTTGCTAATATTTTATTGAGGATTTTTGCGTCTATATTCATCAATAGATTAGATGTTTAATGTTCCTTTAGTAAGCATTATGCCTTTTCAAGTTTGACCTTTTGTTTAGTTTTCCCTTTCTGAACAGTACAAGGCATTCCGTAGGCTGTGGGTTTGGAATTCTCTTCAAACACATCTTGACTTCCTTAGGTCATCTTAGCATGATCTTTCTCTCAATTCCTAAATTATTATTCTATGGATTTTTCCATAAACAGACAATGAGCTTCTTGAGGGCTGGAGCCAGTTAATTGCAACAAACATACATTGAGTACCTACTGTGTGTCAGGCATTATGTTTGAGATGATTGAGGTAGAAAAGATGATAGAGACAATGCCCATGCTCATAAAAATTTCATAATTCAGTGAAGGAAAAAAAAATATATATATATAAATAATACTATAACATAAACACAGTGCAGTGGACAACACATTGAAGGNAGCTTGGAAGGTATATTAGCTTTATGTTAGAATCTACTGCTATTGGGTTTATAATGAAGGCAAGGGAAGTCTTATAGAGATTAGTAAGGGATGATTTTTCACAGCTATTTTGAAATAAATGGTATTGCTTATTTACATTCAACAATACCACATCAATTGGCAAACAAAAATCAGGAGTCAGCCTTTTCTTGTGTTTAAATTTCTGCATTCCAGTGTCATTTGCTGAAATGACCTTTCACATGGAGCTAGTCAAAAAAAGAAAGAAAAACTCATATAATCACAGAGATAAGAACTAAATTACACAAATTTAGGAAAAACAAATTTTTCTTTTGTTCCTTTTAGCAGAATAATATAATGAGTGCTTTTATTTTAAAAGGGAAAAATAGCTCTGATGAATAATTACTAGGCAAATAGAAACTGAATGCTAATTTCTCACTGAAACATTAGGGATGCAAACCAACAGGTGTTGATAAATTCTTAAAAGTGTCAATTTATGAAAATATCTTTTTTCTGAGTTCGCCTGTATTGTTTTCATCATTAAAATGCAAATACCTCCACTTATTTCTTAAAACCTTGGGTAGGGAGAGAAAGTCCTATTTCAGGAAGAGAGAAGAAACAAACACAGCTACATATAAGAAATACTAAGGTTTTTATCTCATTTGTAGCAAGTTATGGCCTTGGGAATAAATTCTGACTAGTTATTTGAACTTTCTAGAACATGTCATCAAAAGAAAAAGGTACCTCATATTCATTTCTTGCTCCTTGCTGCTCACTGAAATGCCAAATGATTGGGTTTTTAATTGCCACTTGAACCACGAGGTGGAAGGCTTTGGGGATCATAGGGAACAATGTGAGAAGGACTGGTTCCGCTGTGGGCTGCTTATCTTCTTTCTTGCTTTTTTAAAATTTATTTTTCTTTTACTTTTTTTGTCACTTGCAACCAAACCCATTTCTGACTGATGCAACGTTCTTCATCCTACATCTTATTTCCCAAACCTTATCTTCTTCTGCATTACTAAAGTCCAGCTAGATTAGATGTTTAATGTTCCTTTAGTAAGCATTATGCCTTTTCAAGTTTGACCTTTTGTTTAGTTTTCCCTTTCTGGACAGTACGAGGCATTCCGTAGGCTGTGGGTTTGGAATTCTCTTCAAACACATCTTGACTTCCTTAGGTCATCTTAGCATGATCTTTCTCTCAATTCCTAAATTATTATTCTATGGATTTTTCCATAAACAGACAATGA
>NW_007730382.1:192320-196114 GCF_000696425.1 Galeopterus variegatus
TAATCCATCCTAAATTACTTTCTTATTTTATTTTTATATTTTCACTTAAACTCAGTGAGTTCTTAGAAAACAGGGAAGAAGTTATTCTGGAGAAGAGCTGTGGGATATGGTAGCACAGGCAGTTTTATCTTCATTTGTGAATGTTCAATAAGACTTCATGGGCAGAATCTACTCAAAGTAACTCTCAATGTAGCTTTCAGATGAGGTAGAATGTGTCTCTTTTCCAGCCTTTTAAAAAATATAAATGTGCAGAATATATATTTTTACTTACTTTGTGAACAAAGATGAACTACACAGAGGAAAACATAGATATGGAGAAGCATATAGTCTACATTCAGCATTAGATAAACAGCCCAGAGGCCTAAAGATTTGTCACAATATGTGAGGTTTCTCTGAGATCACAACATTGCTTCTTATTAGAAGAGATATAGCATTTATAGAAAGTGCCATTTAAAGGACTGTGTAGCTCAGAGGGAAAGAAAGCAATATTCTGGTAGGCTGCCTTTTGAAGCAGTAAACACCTTTCATGTCATTTAATAATGACTTGGATAGTTTTGAAAAACTATGTGTCAAGTATTCTGAAAACAAGGAATATGAGTTTGGTGAACTCCTTCAGTCATATGAATCTTAAATCAACCAGTCACAGTATCTTGAAGCAGTTTGTTAGATCCATTTAAATTTGTGGTTATAGATAAAATTCCCAGGCTTCTTGTTGTTTCATCTGTAGTTGATGTGGGAGATTAATATATACTACTGTTTTCTCCTTTCTAGGACATGTAGGAAACCAATATGTGGTTTTATGCAAAAAAAGAGAAAAAGGTTTATGTTTTCCCTGTTTATAATATGAAAAAAGCACTATTTCTACAGAAAATATAGATAATGACCCCAGCTGAGCTCAAGACCAGAGACTGGCAAGTTTTGTTAGAGTTGCAAATGGTTGAACAAGTTTTAGAATATATGATTTAACTCTCAAACTACAAAGCCTGGTCAGACAGACACTTCTTTTCAACTTTTTTTTTTATTAGTTTCTCATATTTTATGGTGTTGATTTATTTGAGGAATTATTTTTGCTAAATTGTTGCCAAATTAGAAGTTGGAAATTGTATTTACCTAACCCATCTTCTAGAGGATTTAGGTTGCTGCATAATAAACAGGCCATCTCCTCCCTTCGCATCTCAGCCTGCCCCACATTTTCTTTGTATTTCTTTAATATTTTTGAAGTAATCTTTTTCATGATATAGGTTTCCTGCCTGGGAAAATGCTAACTATAGCAATCAAGCTTCATGTAATGGTAATGTCACAAATCAATCATTTGATGGGCCATATTCAGTATTTTTAAATGTTTTGCATTAAAATAATAAAATTAATTTCATTTGAAAGTGTTTAGGCTGGTCTTAAAATTTAAGCGGGAGGTGAAAGCCTGTCCGCATGAGATTTTCATTAGGTCTACAGGTTAACTGCTGTCACCAGGAATACGAAGATAATAATGCTTAGTCCATAAACTCATTGACTCAAGCTGAAATAAAAAGACAATCTTATAGTAGAAAGTAAATACTTAGAATTTTATTTAAGAGGATTATAGATATATTTGGAATGTCCTTTTAACAAAACAGGTCAATTATAAACAACTTAGCTAATTTACTTCAACATAATGTTATTCAGAGACAATTCATTTAGCATTCATGTGAACAAAATCACATCATGTACATTGGTCTTGACTTTGATTATTATTTTTTCTTTTTTTCTTATTTGAAACCTACATATGAGAACTGAAAGAGTGAGAGTCTTGTCCAATTATAATTGCGTTAAGAATGGCTGGGTTATAAGTGAAACTTCCATGTTAGTATTTCACATGAGAAAAAATAAGAATATGTAAATCTGATACTGAGAAGATAATAAAGACAAAGTAGTATGTGTGTATATGCTTTTTTCAAACTCAAGTCATTAATAAATTTCAAAGTATACTTCTATATCTGTGTGTGTTTTCAAAGGGCTGAGATGGATTTTAAAAGATTATCTGTTTTATTGTTGTGGAGAGCACGGCCACATCTAAACTATCATATAGTATGCTCCAGTGGGCTCTAAAATAAAATTTCATAGATTTGAATCTCAGTTCTGTCACTCATTAGGTGTAAGCCTGAATCTTTCTGGACTTATTTCACCATCTGTGAAGAAGACATAATTATAGGACAGTTGTGAAGATTATGTAAAATAATCCATTTAAATTGTCTACCTTCCAAAGTCCACTCAATAAATAATAACTACTATTATTTTTGATAGTAGCATATGTAAAGGTGTTGGTAAAGTAGATGTTCCCTAACACCGCTCCTATTTGCTCAAGCTAAAATCATTTTTACACAATATAAGCCAATATTCTTCATGTGCCAAAATAAAACATACAAAAAGCATTTTTATATATGCTTACTTTCTCATCTTTCTGTCTAAAAGTTATCACTACCTTTACATTATAGTTTTTACTATTCTGCTTCTGTATCCCTCACAAAACTTGCAGTATTAGTTTATTGCAAATGGAACTTACTCGACTAAAATATTTTGATTCTATATAGTAGCAGAGCAGAAACAAGTATAGTACTACATGCCAATATTTAACAGGCTAGGTGATTTGGACCAAACCTTTCATTAAAACAACTAAAAATCTTACATAAAATACTTTGAGATTTTTAAAAAAAAATCATTGAGAGAGTGTCAGAAATTACCAGGTAATAATCTTAAAGAAAACAGGAACTAAAAAAGTTAAGTAGATCACTAGAGATTTGCTGAGTCTAATCACTGAGCTTAGCTTTTGATTGTATTTGAGGTCAAAAATTATAGGAGTCAAACGTAGGAATGTGAAAAGTCTAATAAGCAACACTTTACCCATGAAACCGAAGCTCTAAAATACTATACTCTCAGGGCACTAATGAAACAAAATAAACCTTCCCCCCTTACAGAGAAGCAGAAAGGTACATCTTAGAAATTGCAACCACAAACCTAGTATATACAAATGTAGTCAAAATTAGCATTACCTGGGCCGGCCCCATGGCGCACTTGGGAGAGTGCGGCGCTGGGAGAGCAGCAGTGCTCCCACCATGGGTTCGGATCCTATATAGGGATGGCCGGTGCGCTCACTGGCTGAGTGCGGTGAAGCCAATCTCACAAAGAGACAAAAAAAAAAAAAAAATTAGCATTACCTGAATGTAGTCATAATTCTTAAACCAGCTATTCCGTATAAACGACCCCAAATTCATGGTACTCCCAGGTCTTTGGCAGAGACCCCAAATTCATGGTACTCCCAGGTCTTTGGCAGAGGAAGCATGAATTGTCTCTAGAGGAAAACAGTTTATCCTTGCCCTTAAGAAATTTGAATAAATAAATTCCTGAGAAAAGTGATAATATCATAGAAATAAAAAAAAAGAAGAAGAAAACACACTTGCCAAGAAGGCATAATGAGCTAGCAAAACAACAAATTAGCAAAAACAACAGACGGCAGAATCAGACTCATACATACTCAAATTCTAAAATAATCAGATACAGATTATAAACTAACAATAGTTACTATATTTAAAGAAAGTTTTAAAACATTTGTAGAAAAATAAACTGTAAAATATGACCTGAAAACACAATAATTAAAATTAAAAAAAATATTTTTGTACCTGTTTAATAATAGTATATTGAACACAGACAAAAAGAGAATTAGTGAATTGGAAGACAAATTAGAAGAAATTATTTTTTTAAAAAATACAGAGAATTGAAGACAAAAAATATGGAGGACAGGGTGAAAAGATTGAATTATT
>NW_007730383.1:0-4844 GCF_000696425.1 Galeopterus variegatus
GGGCCGGCCCAATACAACCTCTTTCTAACCACAAAACTGCATGATCAACTTCTTGAAGCCTAAATTTTTAAAAATAATTTAAAGAAATAAAGCCACTTTATTGTAATCTTCCCCTCCCCACACTCCTCTGTTCTCCTCCAGGACCTGTAATCCTTTCTTAACCAACTTCATCATAAACCTCAATCTTTCTACTTTCCTTAAGCCAAAAACCAAGTCTCTCCCATACAAACAACGTGTTTTCTTGACTTATATTTGTCTCTAACAGTTCCTCTCTTTCCTACATTAGCCACGTTTCTTGCAAGACTACATTAGCTCTACTTTCTCATTTCCCATTGACTCCTAAATTGACTGCAATGTTGATTCTGTCCCCCCATCCCAATGGAAATGAATTGTCAAAGTCATCAACAACCATTTCCACACCCAGACTATGCCTCTAAGTGTGGATCATGAGTTTGCACTGATAACAAGCTCCCAGGTACTGCTGGTTCACGGATACACTCTCAGTAGCACCACTCTGGACACTTTTCAGTCTTTAGTTATATTTAACGTCACTGATTACTCATTCCTTTTGAAATCCTCTTCTTGACACTCTTTTCTGCTTTTTCTTCTCTCTCTGACTGGGGTCTGGCTTAGGCTCCTAATTTTCTCCTACTCGTTAAATGCTGGGATTTCCAAAGGCTCCACTTGACACTCTTTTCTGCTTTTTCTTCTCTCTCTGACTGGGGTCTGGCTTAGGCTCCTAATTCTCTCCTACTCGTTAAATGCTGGGATTTCCCAAGGCTCCGTCCTTGACCCACTCCCACCACTGCCCTGGTTCATCGTCTCTTGCCTGGAGGATGGCAATGGACTCCTAATGGGCTCCCCTGCCTTCAGTCTTGTCCCTGTCAAAGTCATCCTTCACAATGATTCTCCCCAAACCCAAATCCAATTATGTTATTCCTTTGTGAAACCCATCCAGTGATTCTTGAGAGCCTCCAGAACAAAGCCTCCATGGCATGGGCCCCCTCCTTTCCAATCTCACCTCTCAACACCTTCCCTTTATACTTTACATTCAATTAATACTGGCCTGCCCGTAGTTCCCAGACACACACTATGCTGTTTCAAGCCACTTTATCTTTGGTTGCATCTTTCCCTCTTCTCAGAATGTCCCCTGATCATCCCAGGAGTCTCATTCCTCTGTAATTCTTATTCAACCTTTAAGACTCAGTTCAGGTTCTCTCATCCGGAAAATCTTCCCCAGCCTCTTCCTGCTGTCCCCCACGGACTAGGCTAAATCCCTGGCTCTACACTCGTTCCAGGCCTCCATGCTTGTTTCCTCTTTCATGCACTCTCCAGAGTATTTAAACTGACTTCTGTACATTTGAGTCCCTTTATTACTCAGAGAATTCTTTGGGGGGGATCATTCATCTTTATAGCTGCTTCCTCAACCCGGCAAAAAGCAGGCACTCAGTGAATGTTTTCAGAGCCGACTTAAGCCTCTATGTCTTCCAAGTGAAGGTGCTTCCTAGATGAATGGTCATAAGTAAATACCTTCAACTCTAGAGTCTGTGATTCTAAACAAAGAACCTGGATTCAAGAGAAGAGGCTGAAAGTCAGAGGTGCTCTGTTGGCAGACCAGACCAGACCACTCGTCATCCCACTCTGCCCCTCTGCTCAACCTGAAGGTCCTCCCATGAGCACAGTAATCCAAATAAAAGCTGTCTAATCAACTACACTCCAGGAAAGCCTACAGAGCTGTGGCTCTACATGTTACAAATACTGATGGGCTAATCTACTAGGCAGACCTGAGCTGATCCACGGGACCATCATATAGATAGCCTGTCATGATATACCTTGAACAGCTATTGAGAAGAGTGGTTATGCTTTTTCTCTTTCTGACAAAATCTCTAGAATTGAATTGCAATCACAAAATGGTTGTGTGAGGAGGTAAAGTAAACAGTGCAGCATGATTTTCTCTGAGCCACTGTGCTATAGAGGAACAAAACACAGGTATCCCCAGCCTTTCGAGGACAAGCTATATAGACCTCTTCTCTCAGTACCTCATCACAGCTAGTTGTTCTCTTGAGGTTTCAGAAGCCAACTATTGGAACTGAAATCAAACCCAGCTTTTACCAACAGTGCTGAACTATACAGTGTTTGTCCTATACAAAGTGAACTAAAATATTTCCTGACCTCCCATGGAGAATTTTGATAAACTCAGCTAACCAAATGATGTATGAACCAGAACACAGACATGAAACTCTAAAATTCCAATAGCAACAGCAATGAGGTTTTTTTTTTTTTTTGGGAACCAGAACACAGACATGAAACTCTAAAATTCCAATAGCAACAGCAATGAGGTTTTTTTTTGTTTGTTTTTTGCTTCACCTGTTACAACTATTGTAAGGCTTTGCCATGAACCATGAATGTTTAAACTCTCAAATCTATTTCAGCAAACATTTATTGAGCATCTTCTTGGAAGAGGCAAACATTCATACACAATCATACTTCGTGTCTTCTTAAGTTTCCTACTTGATATTTAAGAATCTCCAAGTACTTCTCCAATGAGCATGAAATCTCTGTTCAAAAAAGAGAGAAAGAACTCAAAAGAAGGAAACAACTTACCCATGTCACTCTAGGAGCTCGTTTAAAAATCAGAAGTAAACGCAGTACATAAAATGAGCCCGTATTCCTGGTAAAACATAAAGCCCTAATTTTATCAAGAGACAAGGATAATACTGGACCCTACAAGGCAGCAATGATGAAAAGGGGAAAAAGTTATGAATTTAGGAAGCAACAATAAGTCAGGATTCAAAAACTACAAAAATACACAATTACTGTAACCATGTACATTATGCTTCTACTACCCAAATATTAGGTTGGGTTATAAAGACGCATTTGAGATCGTGTTATCACTACTAATCTATGGCATCTCACACAATGACATCTACAGCACTATAGAAAGACTGGTGATAAAAATAATTACGCTGAAGGTCAGGAGATCCTCAGTCATCAAAAAGTGTTCAATTATATTCATTACAGCGTTCAAGAGAAAGAGCTCTTTTAGAAATGTTCTGCCTCCGCTGGAGCATCCCTCCCTCAGCCTCCTGCTTATCGTGCAAGTTTCAGCTCAGAAGCTGCCTTCCCTGGGCCCCTAACTGCTCCCCCAAGTCCCAGTCTGGGTTAGGTGCCACTCTGCACTCACCTTCCCCCACCATGGAATTTGTCACACGGTGTTGTACTGGTAACTGCACAACTCATCTGTATCTCTCACAAGAATGAGGGCAGGGACATTGCTGCTCATGTCACCGTCATCTCTCCAGTCCTAGCACAGAGCCTGGGGGGTAAGTGCTCAATAATTTCTTTTTAATGAACTCTAGTTGAAACAATAAGGGCTGTTAGCTTTCCTTTGTTTTAATCAGAACGTTTAGTGTGGATCAGTGCATCATTTAAGGGTTAAATTTAATTGACTAAGGTTTTTAACGTAGACACAATAAGTTTTTGATAAACTTGTTTAGTCTGATTTTGCATAAAATCGAAAAAAATTACAGCCACCTATACAATTTCCTATGCACAAAAAGAAACAAGAGAGCTCATTAATTATTTTATTTCCAAATGGGTCAGCACTCTCAAATGATGCTATAAACATTTTTAGGGCATTTTCCAATATCTGCTAGCGTAGGACAGATTCTTTCATGAAAAGATCTTTCATACCAGCTAAGTGCATTAGGTGACTGAATTCTTTCAGTTTCTTAGACTTTTCATCTCTGAAAGTTTTAAAAGGCTTTGAAATTATTCTTATCATCAACTTTACGGGACACTAAGGTGGCAAGAACTACCCTGTCTCTACTTTATGGAAACTTAACTTAAGAAAGGACCCAATAATGTGCAACATGGGGTGAGAGGGACCCTTGCTGGTAATTCCACCTGCCTTTGTTCTGAGGAAACGTGGTGCTAAAGGTTCAGGGGTTCAGGTCTTAGGAGACACAGTCATTGTCTACAACCGCAAGTTCAAATCCCACGTCCATAGCTCTCAGTGTCATCAAATTCCAGCATATTCTATTACTCCAATTCCTTTTTCATGTTTAAGCTGTTGTGAAGCGTTGCTATGCACTGTTTAACAGCTGTCATTAAGCCCCTATCCCCCCCACCCAAATAGGTTACACTTTAGTCTCATAGATTAACTTGAAATGAACCATTATCCCTCATGATGAAGTACAATGAATATGAACTTAGAATTTAAAATAAAAAAAGGCAGACACTTTACTATCTATAAATAAGGCTTTACATTTAAGAATTCTCAAGCTGGAGCAGATCATTCCAGATAGTATAGTCTATTAGCTAAATGTGACAAGTTGTATATTATAAATACTTAACACCCCCCCCCCAAAAAAAAAGGTAGGGCGGGGGGTAGGAACAGCAACATCTGAAGACTGCAGACGGAGAAGGGTCAGGGTGATCCCAACACAGGAGAAAGTTCAATTGTGCAGAGAAGGTTGAGCAAGAGAAAAACATATTGCATACAGTAAGAAAAGTACCGTAAAGAAATACCAGGCAGAGACAATTCTGAACAGTTTAGTAAGTTTCAAAACCATAATTTTTAGCACCTATTAAGTCCCAAAAATATGCTAGGTGCTAGGGTCACAAAGATGAAGAAGGCACAATCCCTGCCTGAAGGAAGGAAGCTCAGAGCCCCCGGAGAGACAGGTAAACGAAGCGAGCTGCCGGGCACAGGAGACAGAGGGCCGGCTGTGTGTGCATCCAGCGATCATCACCACCTCCAGCTTCCTGCAGACTGTGTTCACTGGCTTTCTACAGAAACATAGAGAAATGTGTAGAATTTTTAAAAAATTTATTTCAGAGGT
>NW_007730383.1:5339-7302 GCF_000696425.1 Galeopterus variegatus
GCCGGGCACAGGAGACAGAGGGCCGGCTGTGTGTGCATCCAGCGATCATCACCACCTCCAGCTTCCTGCAGACTGTGTTCACTGGCTTTCTACAGAAACATAGAGAAATGTGTAGAATTTTTAAAAAATTTATTTCAGAGGTGAAATCTTTTGTCCACATAAGATTCAGGAGATTTAGCTCATTCAATCTCTGCTGCAAACCCAGGAACCTATACAGGTGTTATTATACCTATTTCACAGTTGAGGAGAGAAAAGCACAGCAGCCTGCCCAAGTCACCGAGCTGAGCAGCAGAGCTGGAGGCTGAATCTGCACCATCCAACTCCAAGTCCAGTTGTGTTCTTATTATGTTCTGAAAACAGACTTCTTGAAGCATTCAGAGATTCTCCTTAAGGAGAGAAAGTCCAAGCCCACCCCCTGGCAAATGCAGAGCTCACTGGCTCACAAGGGATTAGGGGACTGAATTTCTTCCATGCTGAACCATGGCTATTTCAGGATGGGGCATGGATGTGCCACTGGAGGGGTGGGGTGGGGAGGGCCAGGGGAGATTCCAAGAACATGAAAAGCCTCACACGCGGGTCTAAATGCATGGAACTCACTGCCCACTAACCCAGTCTAATCCAGATGACCCGGTTAAGATCTCTCTTGCAAAGCTGCCGCTTCCTTAAGAGGGAAAGCCCCAGGACAGTTTGTGGACAAGCTGTTGGAGAGATCCCTATGCCATTATTTGTTGACACAACAGCAGGATCCTTCAAGCTTAGAGCTCATCTTCGAACACCACTGGCGACAGCTGAGTTGTAAGACAATGGAAATATTGTCAATGCCAAAGCCAAGCTATGGGAACTAAATAAAATCTCTCTAGCCTCAGCACAGTCAATAGGGTGGAGAAAAGCAACTTTAAAAATCAAATCTCAAACTGTCATTACAGATTTTATTAGCGATTTTGTTTTCCAAATCACATTAAATAATTTTAATTAAGAGGCACTGAAGCAAACAATATTATTACGACAATAGTATTATATTGGGGCTTCAAATTTAGAAATACAGCTCCAGATTCGTACAGGTACTTTAGAGAAGATGAATTTAAAAGGCATAGCATTGCTTGGTGTGATCTTGGTTGAGTAATTTAGGGCTTTGGTTTTCTTTCTAGTCAAAAAAAAAAAAAAAAAATGCTGAGGAGACTATAGACTCTCGCCTGCCCTAAACCTCTATGCCTTCGTATAACTTTGCAGACAATTTCAAAAGGTTTTTAAGGTCTATCATTTTAAGCTAAAAAAATGTTAGAAATAAAAATTTCTTTCCCAAACTACAAATAAACACAAGTGAGGCAGAGACCACCTTACCTCTATAATTCAATATTTTTTGTCTGTTGCTCTGGATGAAAAGCTTATTTAATATTTAATTAAGAGAAGAAAGTACTTCACATTCTAAAATTAATTAATATTTTAAATTTTGTTTTCTTAAAATATTTATAAAACTTTTTATTGTTAAATTGGGAAGATTTATTTTCCAGTAATTTATACAATGAATGCCTTGATTTGCTTTAGAAAATAAAATAAATCATAGTTCAGCTCTGGGAAAAAAAAAAAGCAACTAAACATAAACCCAATTAATGGGTGGTATGTGTCCCAAAATTAAAACTATGTCTATCTGTGCAAGGAGTAGATATAATTTTCATTAAACCGTAGGACTGTCCTTCTCATAGAAAACCTATTATATTTAAATAAGTCCTCCTGCTCATTGGTTTTTAAAAAAGGGACTTAACAAGAATGCTCAAAACAGCAGTATCTATAATAATAATACCTGGAAACAGTTCAAAAGTCCACAATAAAATAGACTTTTGGTAAACATAGAGAGGTATATTTATACACTGGACACTAGAGAGCAACGAGAATGCGTGAATGGCAGCTACACACGACAGCAAATATGAACCGTGGAAATGTCCTGCCATGTGAAAAAGCAAGT
>NW_007730383.1:7634-8614 GCF_000696425.1 Galeopterus variegatus
TATTATATTTAAATAAGTCCTCCTGCTCATTGGTTTTTAAAAAAGGGACTTAACAAGAATGTTCAAAACAGCAGTATCTATAATAATAATACCTGGAAACAGTTCAAAAGTCCACAATAAAATAGACTTTTGGTAAACAGAGAGAGGTATATTTATACACTGGACACTAGAGAGCAACGAGAATGCGTGAATTGCAGCTACACACGACAGCAAATATGAACCGTGGAAATGTCCTGCCATGTGAAAAAGCAAGTCACAAAAAATACCTACAGTGTGACGACATTTACATAAAGTTCAAAAACGAGCAAAGCTAAGCAATTATAATTTCAGGATACAACATATGGCAAAACCACAGAGAAAAGCAGAGTAGGAACGGAGAACTGAGATACTGGTGACTTCCACGTGGAGGAAGGAGGAGACGGTGTCAGAGAGGGCCACACGGACAACCCCAGAAAAAATGCTCTTTGTCTTCAACAGGGTGGTGGGTATACATAAGTGTTCATTACATTGATATTCTTTATATCCTACATATATTTCATAAATATTTTTACCTACTTAATATTTAATTTTAAAAATATGAACAGTCAAGATAACATTTATTTAAATCCTATCCACTGTGGAACAGTACCTAAGGCAGTGAAGCAGAATGGATAAAATATTGAATGTGTCCCTGTCATTCACTTACTTTGCAAATTTGGACACTAATACATTCCCTAGGACTTCAGCCATGTCAGGACTTTATAGCTCTGGAAAAGTAAGACGTCCTAATCATTCTAGGGACAGGCCTATGTAGCCTAGAAATAAAGAACTAGAAAAGGAAAATCAAATCAGCAATAACAAAAGAAAATCAGAATTAAAAAAAAATATATATATACACACACATATATATGTGTGTATGTATTTTTATATATATATATATATATATATATATATAAACAAGGATTTACTCTGTACCCGGCACCAGACTTTTTAAAATAAGA
>NW_007730383.1:8839-25068 GCF_000696425.1 Galeopterus variegatus
TATATATATATACACACACATATATATGTGTGTATGTATTTATATATATATATATAAACAAGGATTTACTCTGTACCCGGCACCAGACTTTTTAAAATAAGAAACTCTTTGGAGCGCAAGCTCCAAATTACACAACAGAGTTCTCTAAGCGTGACATGGTTTGGATTTGTCTTCTGCTCCTCCACTCATATTTTTTGAATTTTTAAAAATATTATCATTGTAGAAACCAGAGATTATCTCTTAATATAGTTCACCTCTATACAACCCGGAATGTTATATCCTTTCCTCTTCTATACTATCCCTTCAGAAAAGAGGTCTGTCTCTCTACCTCTTTCACTGTGTCTATTTCATCTATTGAGAAAAATAATACTATTTCATGCGATTATAGTAGGAATTAAATAAGTTAATCCATGCAAGGCATTCAAAACAGTGCCTAGAACATAATTATTATACAAGTGTCTGCTGCTATGTGTGTTTATAATTGTCATAATTGTTTTATGAACATCATCTTTGATTTGGAGTAAGAGCGTCAGGAGTAGCATGTATCACTGAGATAGAATTTTACCTACCAACATTAATAATTTCTTCCTCTGAAATTAATTGACCTTCCACTTGTATCTCTCCAACTCCGTTGTGGAAAGGGCTAAATCTAAACGGTTCTCAGCCTACTGGCTGGGTAAACCTAACAATGCTAGGAAGTTGTAGCCACACATCAGATTAATTTCACATCTCCCACTTCCCAAGGGCCTTCTTTAGCTCAAAGGCTGCCTCACCCTGACCAAGTACCTAAATGTTAGATAAGAGAGCAATTGAGGCACCTAGAGAATCATGCTTTGTCTTTGGTGAAGGTGAAGGTCTGGAAGCTCCTGACCTTCAGTAGATGAAAACTGCAAAGGCACGTAGATGTGAATTTCCACAGCAAAATGGGTGGTCACAATTAAGTGTTTTAACTGGGTATGCAAACCCCTTCCGGGTCGGGCTGTGGTAATGTGATCGCGTAACTTTATTATTATTATTATTTATTATTATTATTATTATTATTATTATTTCTAGAGACGGGCAACAAGTTTAAGTCAATTAAGAAGCACATAAACTGTTACTCAAATCTCAAACTGAAAAATGTCAGCAATTTTGATACTCCCAGCCTCTTCTCAGCTGTCTTCCTCAGATTCCCTCTGGGAAATCCAGTGAGAATTGGAGCAGCAAAGAGTAAGTCCCAAAATCACTTTACTGAGTCTCAACCACTTTACTGTAAATATTTTTGACCCCTCCCTCAGTGCAGAAAAACCTTGCATTATTTCTTGAAAGGTCTGGAAATCTATCCTTAGACCCAAGAGCCTGATTTCAATTTAAGAGAATCCTTGAAAAATTCCCCACTTGACCCCCTCTTTCAAGCCTTTCACACACCACTGGATGATAACAGAACCCTAGTCTATGCTGGATCAAAGCAGGTGTTTTTCGGTCTGAATGACATCATTTGCTGTGGGTCAGTAATAACGTTATTTCACAACTGAGAAACCCCGCTTCCAATAGTCAAGTTCAAGGGTTGGCAAACTCTCCAAATATTTTATGTATGGACACTGATATCTGAATTTCATATAATTTTCACAGGTCATGAAATATTCTTCTTTTGATTTTTTGAAAAGAAATATATTTCTCACATTTACAAATGTAAAACACATTCTTAGCTCGTGGCAATAGAAGAATAGGTTGTGGGCCAGAGTTAGCCAATCCCTAGTCTAGTTGTCTAAACACTAGTTGTCTAGTTGTCTACACTAGTTGTCTAGCTGTCTGGAGATCACACAGCTTCTCTCCCATTAATTCTCTGCATGTTCATCATATTTGTATCTTTTCAAAGCAGTACATTAATATTCCTTAATCAGTGACTCCTCCCCAACACATTAAGGAGGTAGGTCTTGTTTTGTCAACAGCAGAAACTGAGGCACTGATACATCACAGAACGAGTCAGTGAAGGGCCCAAAAAGAGAGGTTTCTGGTAGGACTTCTACCTTGCACCTGCTCCCACACTGCCTCTTTACATGGAGTACACACAACTTCCTGTGAGGCCCTGTGTGGACACCAGGACTGTATTATAATACAATCATAATGATCTTTTGTGACCCAGGATGATGAAATTCTTTAATGCATTGTTAATGTATATGATAATTGGGCTAAATGTGTGGCTGGGCAGGCCATTGCCCAATCAGAAATCACTGACTGCTGTCAGTTACGAGGAACGCCTCTGAAAGTAAGCACGTACTCACACGGCCCTTTCCAAAATGAAATATTCCATTCTTGTTTTTAAATACGTTTTTCCCCTGCGGACAACAAATACTGAGCAAGCATCTAAGGATCCATGTTTCAGTAAACTAACTTGTTTCCTTAGCCCTGACTCCTGGTTCCCCATTCAGTAACATTCCTTTCCACCCCCTACCCCATTCCTGCCCATTTCCCTCCTACAGGAACACAAACACATGCACTTTGTGCTTCTGAATCCATAGGTTTAATAGAATACTCGCAACGAGCTGCCAAAGATCAATATCTCCTACTGAGTCCTATTTCAACACTTCAGAAAATTCAGACTCTGTGGTTCAGGGGACTTAAATCAGTTTTCTCACTCTTCACAAATAAATCCTACTCTGCCGTAGCCAAGATGACACATCATATGTCTTATCCCACCTGCTTGCTTCCACCTGGCCCCACCTACCACTGAACCTGGATGAGGTCACTAGTTTGCTTGTCGGAATTATCATTATAAATGGTTAGACAGCGAGAGGTACCACCCTGTTCACTGAGGCTTCCTTCATACCACAGAAGGTGAGAACTCCTCCTCAAGAGAATTTTTCTCACACTGTGGAAAGGATTCACCAATTACAGTATTTCATCAGCAGATACCAGACTTCATAAGACATCAGCGATCAGTTGATGCGATCAGACCAGAAAACTCCATGCAGAACAATAGTCATTATCACTTAAAATGTGATCATAAGCTAGCCCCACCAGCAATGTAAAAGCTGTAAAATCAGGGCCTCATTTGGAACTCACTCTGAATCATAGACCCAATAACACACTAGGAACATGGCTGGCCCTCAAACTGCTCCGTTTTCCCACATCACCTAACTAGAAAAGAACATCTCAATGGAGTTGTGTTTCTCTCTCAATGCTCTGAAATAAGAGAATAAGAATGCTCTTATTCTCTTCTAAAAGAAAAGACTATCCCTAACTGTACTCTTCAAAGAAGAAAGGAAATCAAACTTCTTGTTGAGAAATTCTGCCACTTTCTAAAACAGTTCTTGAGATACTTTCAGTTGCATGATGAAACATTTCCTAGGGGCAATTAGTCCTGAGCAGCACTCATAAAAAATAAAGGCACAAGGCACATTTTGTGATGCTATAGTGTGGACCTGTTTGTGCCACTCATTTATGAACTTACAAAGTTCTGAATTCACATTATAAAACAGAAACGTGGGAAGAATGAAACAGACCTATTCATGAAGACTTGAACTCAAACAACTCATGGGCCACCCAGGTTGCAAAGGGCCCTAAAAGGCAGCTAGTACAATGACAAAACCCAGAAGAATGCCCTGGAGTAAAGTGGTTTCTTAAAGATGTTTAATTTTTCTTGAGTTTAATTCACCAATAAGAGTAATCTTTCCCTAAAGGCTGTGCTTCAGTCAACCAAGATGAGGTTATTATTATAAGTAATTGTTTTTAATAGAAGCTATCAATTACTGAGCACTTTGTTGCCAAGAACTATGCTAAGAGCTTTATATACATTATCTCACTTAACCTACACAACTAACCCTATTATGCAGTTATCATCATCTTCATTTTACAGATGAGGAGACGGAGTGTCAGAGAGGTTAAGTGACTTGCCCAAGGTCATGCAGACCATAAAATACAGACAAACCCAGGACCGTCTGACCGAAAACCTATGCACCAGGGTCACTCCACTAAATGGTGTCATACGTTTGAGTCGTGGGTACAAATGACATCAGTCTCATCTTTAAGCTGTTATCTGCACTACAGTGGTTCTTAAATTTGACTTTTGTAATTACAGAGAAAGTTTTTAATAATGGAGATTCCCAGAACTCACCCAGCTCAGCCAGATATAATGTAAAAAAAAAAAAAAAAAAAAGTCTCTTATTCTTTTATTTATGTGATGACAAATAAATGGCCAGGCTTTTAAAATTTTTTTCCATTTAACTTAATAATGAGTAGTCCATGAAAAATATTCTAAGTCTTGATTAACTTTCAAGACACTTGGTTGGCTTTTAGTTGTTAAGCATTTTCTCTCTAGCTCATAATAATGAATGAATGGGAATTCCACCCTTGACTTCCCCAGAAAAGTTCCAAAGAATCGCAGTTCATGGAGGTGCAGTGACCAAGAGTCTTAGCGAATGTAACGCAGACAAGGACACGGATATCCAGAAGCAATAAACTAAGTGTCACATGGCCAACGGTAACAGGTCTACAATCTCCCAAGGACCTCCCTTCCTCCAAAAATCCCGCTGCCTCTTGGAATTTTTCTGGAATCATTCAGAAACCCAAGTCATCACAGGAAGTGAGAGACCACTGACAAACATGAAATATTATAAATATGTGTAAAGGAGTTGACAGGTTCAAAATAAAGTCCTATGGAGCTGGCACATTAATTGGACTTTACATAAATATATCATAGAGCCTATATGTAAAGGGATAGCCTTGAGTTCTAATTTACATTTGCCTACTTTCATATAATCACGTATAATACAGAACTTCATATTGAAAGAGACAGACATGAGTTCCAATCTCAACTCTGCCACTTGCTCGTGAGCCCTGATGCCATTTCTTCACCTCTCTTAGTTTCCCTTTCCTCACCTGAGTAATAATAACTATTTCACAGCCTTTACGTGTACAAGTGCCTAGTGCTGTGCCTGGCACAAAGCTACCATTTATTATGATTGTTATTTCTATTTTGCACATCCCTAAAAAGTGCAACACAGTCTGTTTAGGCAGCTAATTGTTCTAACTGCCAAAGGCCCAACCTTCCAGCAGAAAAACAAAAAGCTAGCATTCTAATAGATGTTCCTTTATGCTGTGCTCTAAACTGATGATTGAAAACATGCTTCCAGTATACACAGCTGTCTAATGTGCTAAGAGCATTAATGAGTTACCATGATATCCAGGGATAACAAAATTAACAACACCCTCCCAAAAAAATCTCATCTGGGGTGATTTACCAATTATTTTAGTAAAAATTTTACTCATGAAAAAGAAAGGACTTAGTTTGGAACCATATTAAAGTATCTTCCTTTTTCCCTCCGTGAAACTTGCTTAAAATTAACCCTAAATATCCTAAATCTTCACTTGTCTTTTCCCAAGTAGTTCCAAAGAGAAGATTCAAAAGTGGATCTAATCAGATTCGTGGCCAGTGAGCAGACAAAGTGGCACGGCAAATCTTTGGAGTACATTTCTTGATAATGTTTCCCCCATTCACAGCCCCAAGCCTGGCTAGTCCATTTATGAAGAATAAGGTATCACTGGAGAGACCCAGGAGGTCAACAGAGCAAAACAAGTGAAAAGTTTCTGCCCTTTTAATTGACTGCAGCCATCGTGCGCAACCGTATAGGTAAGATCAAATGCACGACCTTCTCCCGCCACCCATGAAAGTCTGTGTGCTGGCAACACATCTGACAGGGTCACCAGCCTTTCAGTCACACCCAACTTGGCCACAATCCTCTAGGGGTGGTCATTCATTCCTGCTGACCGTGGCTGCACAGCCAAGGACTGAAGAAAGTGCAGGGACACTGGCTATAGGTCTGGGTAGGGCGAGGGCCCCAGAGCACTTTGAAATATGTGTCTCTCTGCTTATGTATTTATTTAGGCAGAGAGGGGCAGTCTGGGGGGGCGAAACACTTTGGCAAACTCTTACTGTACAAACTGTTTCCACCACACTAAGGAGCATTTTCTCTCTGGAGGGACACAGAAGATAGAGCTCTCAAGAGGCCACATTTTTGCAAAAAAAATTTCTAAAAGCAACATTTCCAAACTGCGTCCATTTTGCAGAGAAAAGAGAAATGTCTTGGCTGTTAAGATAGGCTGAATAAAGCATCTGCCACCACAGTTGTCATTACAGAGTAATGTGCTCTAGGTTAACTCCTCCAAACAACAGGACAACCATTTATTACTGGTAACAGACACCTCTCAGTGGAACCACCATAGTAACGGCGTGTCCCTTCCAACAATCCCTGATACCACACATTGAGCAAAGTTTTTGAATCAAATCATGGTTACAGAATATAAAGAGAACTCGGACAGAAAATATGCCAATAGCAACATTATTCTTCCCTGCTAAGAAGCTACTGTTTAACATTTTTAGATTGTTTGGTATTCAATCACAGCCATCCCTAGACAAATTTTTAAATTAAATTGTCAATACCAATGGACCACTGGTCAAAAACCAAGGGCAGCATGTCACTATATCAGTTTATTATGATTTTAAACATCATTACGTAAAAGGAAAAAAAAAAAACCTAACAACTCTCCCTCGCATGATCATTGGTGTGTATTTGGGGGGGGGACCAAACACTTCACCAGTAATTCCTTCAAGAGTGGGCACCCAGAAAAAAGACCACTTACATGCTAAAGTATTACTGGGGGAACAACAATTATCTTGGTGATAAGTCATACCCGCAACCAGCCAGGGAAGGCTGGGAAGATTCAACAGCCAATTTCAGAAGCCACAGTGGTTGAGTGTGAGTTGTACATGTGTCTAATTATAAAGTGCACAACAAGTTCTGTATTTAAAAGCTTCTGTTTCAGGATAGAAAAGCTATCAAGAAAGCCATCAAAAAAAGGTCCCACAACATTGAGTTTCGTGGGTAAGTGTGGTCTCTCATACTATCACTTTTCAATGTTTATGTAATGAAAAGTTTCAAATATACAGAAAAATACAAAGAATAATGTCACAAACATCTGTGTACCCATGACCAAGTTTTGTCACACTGTAATGCTCTGTCATATTTACTGGCATTAGGCCTTTTTTTCTTAATAAATTATTACACAGGAAAAAAAAACCAACGTATGGGTAGTGCTCCCAAATCTTATGCCCCTGCGTCCCTAAATAGTATGTAGTATTAGTTTGCATGTTTTCAATCACTATTTAAATGGTGTCAGACTATATGTATGAATATACACGTTGGTTTTTCTCAGCATTGTATTTCTAAAATTCATCCATATCAACACAAGTAGATCTAGTTCATCTATTTTCATCACTGCACAGAATTTCATTAAATGAATATAGTACATATTTATTTTATCCTTTTTCCTTCTGAAAGGACAGTTAATTGTTTTTGATTTTTCACTAACTTGAACAACACAGAAATGAACACTCTTACCTACGTGTCCTTTTGCACACAATACAGTGATTTCTCAAGGCACATACACACAAGTGGCTCTGCTGCACTGTGAGGCATGTATTTCTACAGCTTTACCTGGTGTTGCCAAATTGCTTTCCAAAGTAATCATACCAAATAACACTCCCACCATCAATGTTCGAGAATGTCTGTTGCTCAACATCCTTGCCACCAACTGATATTGTCTGATTCTTTAATATTTACCTATCTGATGGGTATGAAATGGTATATCATTTTAATGTGGGTTTTCCTGGGTTTTCCCAGTGAGGCTGAGCATTCTTTCATGTTTGCTGGCCATCTAGATCTTTGTTTCTATGAACTGCCCGATTGTAGCCTCTGCCCATTTTTCTACTTGCCTTTTTTCTTTTTTTTTTTTTTTTTTTCCCCTTTTTGTCTTTTTTCGTGACTGGCAACGGATCGCAACCCTCAGTGTCGCGCCCGTACTGGACCGGGACCGGCAACGGGATCGCAACCCTCGGTGTTGCTCCCGCACCTCGCTCAGCCAGTGAGCGGCCGGTCTGTATGTGGGATCCGAACCCTCGGCGGGAGCGCCACCGCGCTTCCCAAGCGGCACACTGTAGCAGTGTGCCACCGGGCCGGCCCTTGCCTTTTTTCTTATTGCTTTATAAGAGATCTCAATATATTCTACAAATTTGGGAAACTTACTTAATGTCCCAGGTTCCCCATTGGTAAAGTGGAGATAATAATACGTATGTGAGGGATGTTTTGAAGCTGATCAAAAAGCACTTAGTCCAATGCCTATTACATGTTTGGCAATCAAAAAAAAAAAAAAAAAGGCCACTATTACTATTACTGTTATACATGTGAATAGGAACGTTCAGGATACAAAGTTTTTCTAGCATTTCTCCCAAGTTTCTAGCTCCCTTTGGATAAATACTGCAGGACTCAGAAAGAGGACTCAGCAACTCTCCTTACACAGGATATCTCCCCAAGACAAGAAGACAATATCAGTACTCCACTGTTTATAAGTTACCATTAGGGAAATGCACAAAGCCTACTCCCCTAGATACTGCTTAAGCTAAAACATCAAAGTTACAATTCTTTCAATGCACACGTGACTGTGAACTCGTTTATGAAATGACCTAGCAATGTGCAAAGAACTCTAGGAAAGGGGGAGATGGGTGGTGGAGGCTGGCAGGTTAATTGGTATCAGGGACCTACCATTGCCAGGTATTTCCTGGGACAGAAAGACAGCGATGAATTCATAAAATCCCACCATGCCCAAGACTCCATTTCCCCACATCATAAGTGATCTTTGAACAAACAAAAGGACAATCATCATATCATTTATCAAATACATACGGTGTTTTTTCTAAAACACAATGACCAAAAAGCACACTGACATCACCTAGATGGCAGCCAATCTTCTTCAATGAAATATTTCAGTGAAAACACTTATCTATCCCCAATATCCAGAAGAACATGTTCCTAAGGACATGTTGATAAGCTGAAGAGATGCAATAAAAAAAAAGAGTCCCATAAGTGTCTCTGCTGGGACTTGTAATGTATTTAGTTTGGTGTTGAGATGCTCCCAGGTTGGCTTCTCTTCTGTCGCCCTTTGTCCTGTCCATGAAGGAAGACTGTGCTCATCTTTGTGAACTCTGCCAGTTGAGTCAGGAAGCACACATAGCTTCCCTCCAGGCCTATCAAGTAGACCTGACATCAGCTTCAACTGGTGACTGGCAAGGGGCACTTCTCAGAGGCCCTTGTCCGTCACCTTGTGCTCAGAACAATCTCCCTCTGGATTCAATTTCAACTGGCGCTAAAGAAACCAGAGACTCCCCCTGACTACAGACAGAGGCTCTCTCTCCCCTTCTCTACTTCACAGCAATCATACGTAAGATTCGACTCTAGCCCAAATATAATTAGACCATCTTCTGATATCTATCTGGGTGCACGGCTTTCTTCCTTAAATGTGTGCCAAGTTTCCACTTTCAAGAAGTTAAACTGCCATATAAAAATGTCCTGGAGATGATGAGTAATTAGACACTGTAATGGAAAATTAACTGTGTTTTTACTTAGAGCATTTAACAAGACTTTTCTTTTTCTGTTATTATAAGGCAATAAAAATAAATTAAATCCTGAGGGTTTGCAAAGGTTTTCTGGTTCAAAAACAAACAAACAACAGAACACCTCTCTTCCTGGAAAGTACTTATTTTGTTAATGCCACCAAGTTTGTACAAGGTCCTGATCTGAACCCAATTGTTAATAAATTTTAATGCTAATTTTAATTCTGTCATCGATGTAGTGGAGGGAGAAACCACCATTCTAACTTCTCCAGCAGATAAAACGGAGGCAGACACCAACGAGGCAGGCCCAGTGGAGTCTTCACGTAAAACCTTCCATCCTTCTCTTTTTCTCTTTGTTGTGCTGCGTCCAAGAGAAGAGTGTCGCCTGCAGTGCTGTGGTTCATGACCGTTCTGCGGGCACTTGCGGACTTTAGCACGTTCTTGGGGAGACGGCAGCTAATCCAGCTGTGAGACCATCTCTTCTTAAGCCACGCTAGAAACACTAACTCCACAAGACTGGAGTGTAAGACTGTACTCCCAAAGAGGATACAAAAGGAGGCTGGAATCTACACGCCCATCCAGATCCCTGCAGCCCCTGTTAGAAGCACGCTCCAGGTAAGAAGTGCCAGTGAGTTAGCCACAGGACCCACAAACTTTGCATCCATCAACTCCATTCTGAAGCAGGGCAGGCTCCACAACACCCACAAAAGTTCACAAGCTTAATACAAACGAGGGTGCCTCAGACCACCTGACCGACCTAGCTTTTCATCTCTGTTCCTCCTCCTGCCTGACCTCAAAACAAAGTGCAAACAACACCTCCGAATGCTTAACATTTATTGCTCCACAGTGAATGCTACATGCTGGGCAGGCTCTGAGTCTCACCCGTTCAAGGGGCCCCAGCATGTGTCTAAGTATTATCAACTTTAGGGCCGGCCCGGTGGCGCACTGGAGAGTGCGCCGCCGCTCCCACCGAGGGTTCGGATCCCATGTGGAGACCAGTTCCTACTCACTGGTTGAGCGCGGTGCGGGCACAACACCGAGGGTTGCAATCCCGTTGCCGGTCAGTAAAGACAAAAAGGAAAAAAAAAAGTATTATCAACTTTAGCCATTTCCTATGCATGGACTGACAGAGAATTCTAGAAGCCACCTTTCTGTGCCTGTGCCCCCATTCTGAGCGACACTGTGCTACAAGGCCAATGCTTTCTCTTTTTCCCTATGCCCCCCCCCCCTTTTATTTTTCTTTTGATCTCTCTTTATAATTTAAACAACCTTTTGCATCCTTACTGCTTTTCATATAGATTCCTGAGAAATGTTAAACTTAACCCTCTGGTCACTTATTCCTAGGGTATGCTAGAACTAACAACTTTATCCTGTCCATGCTCATATCACAAACGCGGTCTTCAATCCAGAAGTACAACAAGCAAGAATGCTAGTATATCTGTGGGAAATTGGCCTCATAAAAGAGTTAACACGGTTTCATTTGAGTTGTACTTAACAAGGTTAATTTGACAACTCAGCTGGTGATAACACCCTTTAGGTGGAGTTCAAAGAGAAAACTCCACATGGTAAGCAAAAGCATTAAATTGTCACAATGTTCCCCTTTCCCAATTCCAAACTGCCCATCACACACTCTAGAGAACAACAAAAAGGGGGTTGGCAGTGGTTCTACAAGCAGTTTAGAGAGATTTTTGAAACACTTCAACTGATACTCAAGATTTAGAATACGCTTAAAAATAATGGACTCCATGACAGTGTCATTATCAAGCAAATATAAATATTTTTTGAATTAAATTATTGAATTAAATGATACTGAAGATTACAGACATTTGGAGAGGCATTTCAACTTGTGAGCAAAATTTCTAATTATTTTTCCATTTGCTATTAAGAAAATCAGAGCCAGAGAAGAACTACTAATGACCCACTCATGAGTTAAAAGTGACTCCTAAGAAACCCCTTGGCGTCTCTACTGAACAGTGGAGTTATAGAACTTAAGGAGTAATGAGATAAAAGCAAAGGATTCCAGAAAGACTCAGCTCCAAATATATTCTGACCATGGATGAGTCCGAGATCCCATGCATCCTTTGATTTATTTACCCTTAGAATGGGAACAGGAGAAGCAGTTGGTTATGAGTAATTGCTAATAAAAGCCTATGTGGCTCTGGCAAAAATACGCATGCTTGTCGATAATGATCATTTTCCCAGACCCTAGTTTACATTTCTCCATTAACATTCCAGTGACCAGCTCTCTGTTTCCCAAGATCCTATGGGTTTTGGTCTCCGACTAAAAGAACAAAGACCGAGCTGAGATTTGGAGAATCACCACAGTCAACTCCACAAAGCAGAAGTAGTAACCCCCTAACTCCGAAAGAAGTCTTTATACACGTCCATATTTCATTTAATTTTTCACTAGGATGACACCCAATCTTTGGGATAAAAATGCACCCAAGGACACCACCCCCAAAAACTTGTTTCTCTTGGACCCACCAAAAGATAAAATGTTCTCAATGCCACCTCTTAACATAAACACCCTTCCCCAAATGCCCCTTTTAATTGGCTGCTTGACTGTCCCCTGGGTGTGACTGCACGGGTTTATCCTGGGTGTGGAACCAAGTTGGAAAGGCCTTCCTGATTTCTGAGTACCCTAACAGGAAGGACAGTGGCACAGAGAGTGGACTGAAACTATGCTGAACCACTGATGTGACCCTGAAATTTTGCAAAAAGGATCTTCTATCCGGGGAGATTGGTCTATGATCTCCGTGACCCCTTCCAGCTCTGTGACTCAACCCTCAGCACTACAGAAACAGCCGCTGAAGGTCACAGAGAGATTCAACGGACTATTCTGCCGGAGAAGGGGAAAGGAGTTAGACGACAAATCTTGGTAGAATAATAAGTCACATACTGGTCACAGGTTGTAAAATGTCCAAATATCTACACTCACCTCCCCCCAAAAGTGCCCGTGCAAATGTATAAACGTACCAGTCATTGGCACCAGAGCTTCGTTTATCAGTATCCTTATATGAAAACTCTTAGAGTAGTTATATCCTTGTTTTTGTGAAGCAAGTTACCAATTTTTCCCAAACACCCCTCAAATTCAGAAACTGCCTGTTTCTAAAGAAAAGACTAAAAGGCAGCGCCTTCAAAAATGACTGCCGATACTTCTGGGATCTCTTCCATCCTGAAAATCCAGCTTTCGTCAAGTGACTTTTCCACCAAGAAACATGAATCACAATCAGAAAAAGAAAACAGTGCACCCTGAAGTTAAATAGTATTTATGGTATCATAAAATGCACCTCCTTTTTGGCCTTCAATCACTGTCAACATTCTAATGTTAATGAGAGATTGTTACCAATTTCTAAATGGCAACCTATTTCCATTGTGAATGGGGATTACTCTTATCAGATTTAAATAAAAGTAAGATATATAAACATGTTATACACTACATTCATTCTAAACATATTCCACACCTAAACAAAGGTCTGAATAACAAACTTTCTTCAAATGGAAGCTCTTTTTGAGCTTAATTCTTAAATTTTATTTTAAATTTAATGATAAACTTTTATTTAGTTTGGCTTAGAAGGAAAGGATTTCCTTTCTCAATTTAGGTAACTAAGGAGATTTACTGGAAAACAAAGAAATTTAGAGATAGCTTTCTAGGACTAAAATTACTGCATTTATAATAAGAATGAGTCTGTTAAAATAAACAATAATTTTTTGAAGGTAAGTATTCCATCAAGGTTAGAGTGTCTAATAGTAAATTACTGTCAGGTGATTATCTGCCTGATGAAAAATATTTCCATTTCTTACTTTACTTGAATACATGCTCTTCTGCCTGAGTAGATTTGTTATCATAAATTGACATTTGGATTACTAAATCTAAACAACATGAACTGCTTAATTATGTACAGGTCTTTGAAATGCTTATCCTTTCCAACCTGATTTCATGTACTTATTGTGTGTGCTGGTAACTTTTTTTAATTTTGAGAAAATTTTAAATCTTAGTTTTCCTTATTTTACCTAACACATTTCACTTCAGTTACAGCTATGTAAACCTTAAATCAGCAAAGAAAAAGATGAGAAAGTTCGGTAACTTTAATTTCAGTTCATGCCTTTCACTTGATTTGACCTTTTCATGCATTGGTTCCACCAAAAGCGCTAAACACTTACCTCTACCCAGCACACACACACACACAAATTATTGTTTCATTATGGATACCAGCAACTTTTTTTTTAATTAATAAAAAAAGAAAAGATTACATTCATCCAATCTAAGATTTTTGATCCTAAACTTAGCTGTTAAAAACAAAAAAATGCTTTGAAACTATGCTATCTGCAAAACCCCTGTGTAGTCACTAATGGGATTCCCATGATCTAATACACGTAAGGCTTTAACTGTAATCGTAAACCCGCTGAAGGCTTATGATCTGAAAGTATGGACTATTGTAGCCAGTTTTTATGGGTTTAATTCCACTGGAAAATCCCAGTTTCTATACTTTAAATCTCAAATAGAACAAAATCATGACATGTTTTCAAAAGAACAATCTGAAGGAAGAAAGCACTGGAATAACAGGGCAAGAAAACCATTGCCAACCACCACCCACCCTCTGCTGCAAACCATCAATGAACTTCTAAAAGCTCAAGACTAAGCAAAACTTTAGTCCATGATATATGTGGAACTTACTTTTAATACTCACAAAACCACATATGAATCTTTTTTCCTTATTTCCCACACAAGGTTCAATAACATGGAGAACTTTCTCAGCCTCGACTACTCGATGACTATTTTTCTGAGGCTATTTATTACTCTTTTTCTGGCATGTTTTCTTCTATGATCCAATTCTGTGAATCCTATAAAACAGGAAAAGCTGCCTTCAAGTTACTGCAGGGCACAAAGTCACTGAAAATTCTGATGGCACTAGGCTATTCCCAGGTGCTTAGGAGTTGTTGTTCTATTTTGTCCTTCCATATGCAATGTCTGAGCAGGGTGCACTGAGATTTATGATCGAAACAGACCCTTTTTCCTTAAAGAGATTTGAGCTATTGTAGCAAATGATTATTTGTACTCAAAACAAGATTCAGCTTACTTCCCCTATTCAATACATGAGGGTACTTCAAAAAGCTCACCAAAAAAATAGAATTGAAAGATTACACAAATCGTTCCATGAACTTTTTGAAGTATCCTTATATATGTAGACTATTCATCCAAGGGTCCACACATGGCAGACACACAAATATAAAAATATCAATATTAAGGATATCTATCTTGTTCATAAAATGTTTTGTTTCAAATATTTCTTGGTTTTTAAAATTCAAGGTATCCCATGATATCCCACTAAAAGACTTGTTACAGGATATCAGGCCTAATTCCACCCTGCAGGCAAATTTTACTTTTAAAAGTTGTAACTGAACTATGATATTCATTTTATAACCTAATATATGTAGGAACTTGATTTTAAAAGACCTTCACTGTATGTACTTATTATATAATTATCACTTATCCTATAGAGACCTTCAGTGGAACCAAGAAAAAATATAGGATTCTGAGCATTATGTACTAGCAACTTTTGGCCTGAATGTTCCAAAAATGTCTTTTACTTTTTCAAAATAAGTATAACTTAACTTATTTCATGCCACACATGCAACAAACATAACCTCAAAAAAAAATATTATTTTGGTTTGGAAGTACTACATCTTTACCTTTACTGGAAATCACAGTCAATAACTTTTTTGATAAAAATTGCTTCAACTTTTTTTTTTTTTTTTTTTTTTTTTGCTATACCTAAGTTTCCATAGACTAAATTCTAATGCCAAGGCACTATGAAACTTGGCACTCTCTTAATGCATCCAAAGTTTTTAAAGTAACTTTGGGCTTTCTACATAAACCTACAAGTTTTTCGATATATTTATTAAGTTTTCTGTATTTCCAATTGGTCTCAGTTCTGTGGAGAAAGGAAAATAGATTTGAGGATTTTTTTTTTTATTATAATTGTTGTTTTTAGTCACTTAAGACAAGTGGGGTTGACCTCTTCAGTTTGTGCCACAAACCCAACGTACTGTACTCCAGAACTACCTCTCCAGAGGGGGGTCATTTTAAGTAAAGTTCAGTGAATTCGGGATTTTGAGAACCTTGGGATGTGATTTACTTGTAAAATTCCCAGTGGAGACAGTAGGAGGTTGGACAAGTTAACTCAAGGTGAGAAGCAAGGCCGCCAAGCTCAAGTGGAAACCCACAAGACCACTTCCTGAAACAATTTAGGCGCTGAACCAGGTCAAGTTTGAACTTTCTGACCGAAAACCACAGCGGTGCCAGGAAGGAGGAAGCGTTCCCCTCCCAGCGACAATCAGGCATTGCACGGACGGCCCGTTCCTATGGCCGTGCTGCCTTTATCTCCAACCGTGCCATCGACACGTTGCCTGGCCCTTCCTGGCCGCGCTGCAGACGTCTTTGCAATGCCCACCGCTGGCTGGCGAGTCTAGGCCCCTTGCAGGGGCATAGGGACAGAATCCCTTGGCCCTTTCCGCTCGCCCTCAGGTAGGAAAACAGAGGCGACCGACACGGGCGTGAAAGCTACCGCAGCCCACTTATCCCCCAGCGGGTCGTCTTACCCGTACAGGAATGCAGGGGCTTGGGTCGCACGACCAGCGACGGGCACACAGAGTAGAGGGAAAGTTTCTCAAAGTAGTCGCAGGTCTCCTTGGACAGGATCTCGTCGATCATGAAAGTCTTGTAGCGCCGCCTGGCTGCTTTGAGCTGGCCGGGCGAGCTCAGCCTCAGCTCGGCGTGGCAGTGCATGGTGAGCCGGGG
>NW_007730383.1:25956-41719 GCF_000696425.1 Galeopterus variegatus
TCTTCCTAGGAAGAAGTCGAATCCTCTTCCAGGCTCCCGAGGCTGCGGGCCACAACGCCGGTGCCCCCCGAGGACCGCTGTGTCTTTCTTCCGCCCCGCGTGGACCATACCGCGAGGACCGCGGCTTCCGCTCCCTCCGCTCGCTGCCCCGCGGCCGCCGCGCGCGGGGGGAGTTTGCGCCGTGGTTGCAAACTTGACCGCCCCACTAAGATCCCGAACCATAAATGACCCTGGCTCCGTCCGTTACCCCAATAATAAACTGCAAAAAAGTAACTAATAAAAGCGTGCGTTCTTTTTATGTCTAAACTCTGTAAAACGTTTGCTTCGGCGGAAAGGGCCAGCTCAGCGCGATTCCAGGGTGCCAGTGGGACCTCGGGCAGTCAGCCCCATTCGGGCATCCAGAGCCCGAACCTCCCAGCAAAGCGGCTTTCATTCCCCGGTACCTCGCGGCGCGATAGGGTTCGGGGAGCCGCGAAGACACGTGTTTACTGGGTGGTTTGCCTTCTTCCTCCCGTCTCCTAATCTCTGAGTGTGTCTCAATTGAAATCTGTACGAACTTTTGTTTTCAATGGGAATCGTTGGGTGAGGGGGACTCCCGCCGAGCCTCCGCGCCCGGGACCGCTCCCGCTGCCTGCGCCGCGCCCGGCAGTCGCGGGGAGCCGCCCGGTGCGCGCCCGTTTTCATGATTTTGTCTCGGAATTGGGGTGCACGGGGCTGGAAGGAAAACGCACGATAGAAACAGTGAGCATTATAGACGCGGACGGCCTTCTCCGGGGTGACGTTTTCTCGCGGCTCGCAACCTGGAAGCGGCCGCGAGTCTCTGCAAGCTCTCCGCGAAGCTGCGTGCCCGGGGACCGGGTAGCCGCGGAAGCAAGTCTGCGCGCGCGCCCGGGCCGGCGATTAAACTCGGGAGGGCCAGACCTGGAGAACATGCACTTGGAGAAAATAGAAATTAATCGGCCGAGTCGTAGCCTAGCACTAGGCGTGGCCCGCACCGCGTCTTTGAGGAGCTTCATTCCCGAAGTGTTTGTGCGTGCCCTGCCTGGCTCCCCTCCTCTCCATTTAAAAATGTTTTATTCGCCTTCTCCACGCAGAGGCGGTTCAGCGTCCCACCACAGGGCCCTGGGGTCGCCGCGCTGGGCCCAAGCACGGTCCCCTGCTTTCGCGGCGTGAGCCTGCGGCTTGTCTCCCGTCAGGATGTGGGACCGGGGACCGCTCCCCGCTCAGCCCGGGCACCGCCGCCCGGCGCCATGGCCGAGGGGTTCCCCCGGGCGCGGGCGGTGCTGGGACCCGGTGCGCAACGGGCCGGGGCCCGGGTCCAGGAGCGCGGCGTTCGCTCTCAGGACAACGGGGACTCTATTTGTCCCCAGGCAAGTGCGGGGCTGTAGGCGGCCGCCGAGGAACCGTGTTTGACCGGTTCCGAGAGCGCGCGGCTTCGGGCGACCCCACGTGCGGCGCCGACTGCGAGGCGCGCTTGGAACGCTGGCGGCCCCGAACCTGAGCGACAGCACGGCGACCTGACGCGCGGCGAGGGGCTGAGCGTTACGCACTTGTCCTTTCGGGCAGTGGCGTGTGCTCAGGGAACGCGCGCACTCCAGGTCACTTCGGACCCTGTCTGCGCGTTGCGCCCCTTTTCCTCAGCCTCTTCTCCCCTCCCCGTTCCTTCCACCGCCGCCAGCTCCTCTTCTCCCTCCCACTGCTCCCTTTCCCGCTGCGCACCGCAGTCCCTTGTCGAATTTTTCGCTTCTCTTTTCTGTCCCCCCACCCCCCCACCCCATCGTCCATCCTCGTTTCTCTTTTGTCTTTCTTCCCTCTATCCAAACCCGGGTCTGGGCTTGCTCTCTGGTGCCCGTGCGTCGCAGGAGGCTTCAGACAGCTCATGGCCGGCCGGGGACAGCCGAAGACCAGCCGCCCGGCCCGGCGGGCATGGCCCTGCGACTGCTCTCGCCTTGGCGGCCCGCGGCCCCCACCCTCTCACTGCTCCCCGCTTCCGCTCAGCCACAGGCACGAAATTCGCCCAGACGGCCTCGCAGACTAGTTTTCTGATTTGAAATCTGTGGTGTTTTAAGGAGCTGAAGGAGTAAAACATTCCGATTCAGCTCCTTAGGTTTTCCATCTTGTCTATTTTCCGATACAGAGGCAGGAAATCTCAGAGCGGGCTGCAGGCACAAGCCCACACGGAGGTGGAGACAGAGATTCCAGGTCTCGTGGTGGTCGCTCTCTGTTGCTTAAAATCTATGTTGAGCCTCCGTTTTTTAATTTGTAAATGGTAATCATAATACCTACTTCACAAGGTTGACCTTTCGTACGTAATCCACGCCTTTATAAAAGCTCGTTCCCTTCCATTGCGATGCTCTCCGCATCCCATCCCCACCGTCCTTCTCTGCCCAAAAAACTAGTTCGAGACCCATCTCAAATATCTCCCTCTCTGTGAAGCGTTGCCCCACTCCCCAAGGCTGTGGGTTGCTGTTCCTACCTCTACTGGGTTGTCTTTTGCGTGTTTATTTCACGATGAATTCCTGGTGGGCCGATGCCCTATTCATTGCTATCCGTCTTATGTCACCCGTGCGCGCATAGCACCTCACATTTCTCAGTAAATGTGTCATGAATAAATGAATTCATGAATGCTGTGAAAATTAAATTACATAATATTTGATGGGACATGAAATCTTAATTAGTTGTACCAAGTTTGTCCTTCTCTTTAAATGAGTCTCTCCCTCTCTCCTTGATAATCTTGGTTTTTGGTTTTTTGTTTGTTTTTAGCAATGGCTTCTAGTCCAATTCCCTTTTTGCTCCCATCTCCCTCTTTTCACTCCCTCTCTCCTGCTCTCAGACTGTAATGTGCTTCTGTGGGAGGAAGCACACCCCAGTTGTCAATCACGAAGTGCGGCTTTGGTCAGAATAGGCAGGGGGTTTGGTTTCCAACTTTAATGAAGTGGCTGGAACTGCAAACATCTGTCAAAGGGACTCAAACCTTTTCCAGCTGCTAAAGACCCAAAGACTCTTCCCTGCCTCCCGTGGCTGTACCCAGGCAGGGTCTGTTCCTGCACCCGGAGGTGAACACACGCACAGAGGAACATACCGGTCTGCACCCAGGCACACTTAGCAAGGTGTGGAGGGGGATAAAAATTTACACCTTCTAGGAGGCTTCAGGGGATCAGCACCCCCCCAATCTGGCACCTGATTCCTAGGGACAGAGCCCAGCCAGACAGAAGGAGACAAGGGCACCCTTGCAAAGTTAGGGCTGAAGGCTCTGTCAACTAAAAACAAAACAAAACAAAATCCCACTTTACCATTTCACCTCACCTCATCTCCACTCAACTAGAACTCTTGAAGTTTAATAAAACAAAATGTTTTTTTTTAAATTACAGACAACACTTAAATTGCATCTAGGATCTAACCCTAGATAGACACAGCTTGATTTTTCATTTAACTATCCTTTTATAATCTTGGGCTATGTGTTACTGTAGATATTCCCAAAGCAGCCAAGATAGAAGTCTTAGAAAAACAATAATTCATTTTCTACCGTCTTTTCTCCAAAGGGGGGAGAGAGAATGTAAGAAAGCACTTCTTACACTCTAGTAAAGTTGTACTTAATAACTTGTATTTCAGTCGCTAAGTTTTGAAATAGTTTCAGGCATGTAAAAGCAAAATAGGGAAAGCCTTGTAAGTTAATATTCCCCTGGGCCCCAGGGCCATGCTAAAACTGCGGTCTGTGGAGCCCGGCACGGCAGCCTCGAATAACAAGTTAAAGGAGGTGTAGGAGGAGGCCAGCCTATTTTTAATGATGATATTAATTTACAAAAACTGCTCTCACGCACTGTAAAGCATCTTTTTAAGAGAGGGCACAAAAGTGATCCACCAGACAAATGGGCTTGGAAATGACTGAATAGATCCTTCTATCCTTTCTCAAAATGTCTTTCTGGAGGAAAAGTTTAAGATGACAAAAAATAAGATAATAGCTGTATCTACAGAGCACCAAATATTTACGTGAAGAGCAAAAATGCAGTAAATCATGCAGATATTTTCAAATTTTTAGAAGCTTGATATACCAATTAAAATTTGCTGATTCTTTCCCTTTTTAATTGTGCTATCCTGATATCAAACAGCCATATTTGTGCCAATACCCCGTGTGCCTCAATTGTGCCAGCTGATATAGCCAAGAAAATAAAATTCAGTCTCTCCCAACTTCGTCATAATATTGTGAAAATATATGGAAGTTTGGAGCATCACTGGATTTGACATTTTTTTTCCCACCTGATATTCCTTTACTAATGAGAAAGTTACAACAACAACAAAGAAGTAGCACTTTGAAGATGTGATGGAACAGTGTTTGAATCAGGCAAACCTGAGTTCCATTCCCAGACCACTCACTTAGTAATTTCCCGACCTCTGGTCACCAATCGTAAGGTGGGTAATGTTAGCCAACTCAGAGGTTTGCTGAACGACCCCCTGGGAGATTGTGTACACAGCACTAACTCATGGGTCTCCCCATCACCTTTACTTTTTCAATAAAATCAGTGATTTGCTATCAAAAACTATCACAAAATAAAACTGCATCTCAAAAAGCACCAGAGTCTGCCTCTGCTGTTTCATATATGTTTGGGATTGGGTTTTGCTCAATATTCGAAACCTAGGATCAACCAAGAAATAGAGTGGAAGGCAGTCGTAGGAGGGTAGGACTACTGTTAACTAAAGGAAATAACCCTGGCTACCTAGAGTCCCTGAGTGCTACTTAACATTTGGCCCTTACAGCCACAGACTCAGCACATCTGCAGGCGTCAATTAGTCTAATCAGCACTTCACTGGGAACTGGGTCATTTATAGTTCTTAGGGTTTTTTTGGTCTGCCAAAAAATGGCATGATCCTGCACCTACAGGGTGACATCTCATCCAAATCATCTCATAAAACATTTTATTCTCTCCCTGGCCTCAAGCAGTCCTTGGTTAGGTTTTGTGTGAATTCTCTGTAGTCTTCCCCAACCCAGGGCTAGTCGGCAACCCAGCAAGGCAGGATTTCAAAGCGAGCAAGTGGTCGGTAGGTCATTAACATCGCCTGTTATCAAGGACAAGAAGGCTCCTGTGTCAGGCAGCGCAGGGAAAGACTTGTGGAGCCAGTCCGCCTACTGAACACATGAAAGAAAAACAACACTCTGAGAGCTTTGGATGATTACGGAAATCTGTTGGCAGGATTGTTACTATGCTAATACAGAACAATATTTACCAAGAACACCGGGTGCAATATGCCAATCAGAGAATGTAATGGTCTCTGCGTTCCAGGTCCTTAAGAAAGAGGATGTTTGTACAAACTCCTGGACACAGGTGCTAATCATCTACTTAGGTCTAAGTGTAGAGGGTTTGTGTGTGTCTCTCTCTGTGTGTATCTGCACATGCACGCCTGTGCCCACACTCTGCAAACTTTTCTTTTCTTTCTTTCTTTCTTTTTTTTTTTTTTTTTTTTTTTTTTTTTTTTTTTTTTTTTTTAGAAATGAAGAGAGGAACATTTGAAAATCTTTATTAAACAATTTCAAGCAAAATCCTCAGTCTTTCAGGGGGAAAAAAAGGGGAGCCACGCAAGCTGTCTAGCTCAAAGTTTCACATTTGTAGTATCTTTCTGTGCATGCAAAGATATGCAGACTGTTTCCTTTTCTAAGAAGTATTCCACAACTTGAAATATTTTTTAGTTATAGGCTTTTAAGAGAAAGTTGACCTCTGTGAGCTATTTATAAGGAATGTTTATTATTGATAGAGATTATAACACAGCAAATTGTGAAAAGCAAAATAGAGAAGCAAAAAAAATGCGGAAAAAATGATGTTTTAAACATTCTCATAGAAAAACACTCAAAAACAAGAAAGTGCAAAAGTATCATTTTTGGATAATCTGAGTCAAATTAATTTTTGCTTAAATTTTTTCATCTGGGGATTTTTATTACAGACAAATATTTTATTTCACTTTCAGCAGACAGCCTTAGGACAATTTTTATAAATCTCTAATGCTGCGGTTTTACCTTCATTACTTTCAAAAGTTACAGGGATGCTCAGATCTAAATACGCTATAAATTACCAAAGTAAATGAATGAGATGGTGCCAGTCTCTCCACATTTCAATTACGCAAGCAGCCTGCATTTTGAAATGGAATTTGAAGTCATCACAGAACAGAGAATCCCCAATTCCATTGCCAGTCCACATCCTGATACGTTTACTTAAGTCAATTATTGAGTCTTTTAGGTTATGTCTACAGAAGCTGCCAAAACATATGGTCATTTCAATCAGTTCAATAAAAGATTCTGCCAAGTCAGGGGGGGAAAAATTAGTCAAATTACTCATTTGTATAGGCAGAACAATGGATTGATTTCTTTGGGTAGACAGTAAGTGGATATAGCTCAAAAGCTTTGGTCTTCTCTTCCAAAGCCAGAATATAGTTCATAGTTATGGCAGGAGGTTGTGATTTTTATCAGTTAATGTTTGGGAGGTGTTCTGACAGATCTTCAGTCCAAAATGTAATGGGTATGACGATGACTTAGCCATGTCCCTGAGACAACTCTGTGCTCATTTCAATTCTATGTTCTCAAGGTTGAGACCAAGCCAGAATTAAGCTGGATTGGAGTTTGCTAAGTGTTAAAAAGAAAAATAGCAGCACTAGAAATCCCAGCATAGTGCTTGCTCTCCTGCAACCCACTGGCGTTCCTGTGCACATGTGCCCTCACTTTAACAAAATCTGACACGTAATTTGATTTACCAAATACAGTCGAATGCACAGCCTTTTGTCAGAACCTCCATTGCACAAAACGCTGCTCTATAAAATAAAAATAATTTGGCCCTTTTATTTCTTCAGTCTTTTACATAGTATCTTCGATGGATATTTGGAATTTCAAATCGTTGTCTTTATGGACTGCATAGTGACAGCCCCAAAGAGGAAGAAATGCTTGAAGAAGGGGCAGGAGAGATTCTGGAGCCCAGCCCACGTTCTGCTTGTGTACCCCCGTTTTTCCTTTTCCTAACATATGCACTCAGGGACTAAAAACCCTCTTATCTGAGATGGTCTACAAAACGTTTTGGTTCAAAACTCTGTATTAGAATGCAAACTCTCAGTCGTATAAGTGCATTGAAAGAAGAAAATATTTTTATATTCATTTGGGGCAACATTAAGAAAGATAACCTACCTATGTCTAATTTTATATGACTTTGTTTTCTGTGCAGATTTGAATTTTTTTTAAAGCCAGAGACAACTAGAAATGATTATTGTTATAACTGAATAACATAAACTTTATATAAGGTCTGCGGTGACTCACCCTCCTACTGAATATTCCAGCGTGCATGATCTCTTTGGCTGACGTCTGTGTATAACTTGTTAAATGTCTATAGCTTAATTGTTATGCGTTAATTGTCAGTGAATTAGCAAAAAAGTCTTTCTGTCTCATTTAGGAGAGAAAATAGCTCTTTGTCTCAAGGACAATGAAATTAAAAGCAACTCAGTTTCTATGTAGGAGGAAGATAATTTTTTTTAAAAGAGAAGAAGTTTTATTTAGAATCTCAGTACGAGCAAAATCTTGCTTTATGAAAAACAGAAATTTTACTAGTAGCTCAACCAAGCCAAAGGGTACAATCTGGAGTCCAGTGAAAGAATGATGTTCATGTAGCCAAGACTGAAATTTTTAGTTTTGACATGGGCAGATTGGAAGTTGGTAGGATCAAGACTTTTCGGAGAATTAGAAGGACCCTGGACTAAGAAGGATAAACCAGGATAAACAAAAAAGGGAGTATGTGGTAGATAGTAGTTAACTTCTTGTGGACAGAACTAGAATTTGTTTTCTCTCTGTAAGGACTAAATATGCACCATTTATACCTTTATTTATCCAATATAATTTTAAAAAAGCAGATTTTATCGCCCTGAAGACAATGGCTTGGAGAACAGAAAGGGAGCAGGGCATGAAGGAAGGTGTGAAAGAGGAGAGAATGTGCGTGTCATTGAACAGAATATACAGACAGGTTCCTGGAACCTCAAAATTATTAACACGAATGAAGAAAAGAGTCCAACCTCAAACTCAGACTTCAGAATGCACAGACACCCACACGTGCACACGGGTTAAATAGCCTGCAAGTAGGTTACTGTACTGATGACAAACTAAGAAGTCATTTATAAGGTAATATTTTGGAGCACAGAAAAACCCACATAAAAGCCTAAATTAGTCACACACTGTTTGTGGGAATGTAAACCAGTATGACATTTCTGGAGGGCAATTTGGCTGTATGTCTCAAACTCAAAATTGATCCAGCGTTCCCACTCTAGGAGTTGAAACCAGTGCTGTGATTCTCAAATATGACTGTGCACGTAATCTCCTGGAAGAGCTTGTTTAAAAATTGCTAATTCCTAGGTTTCTTCCCCCAGAAGTCTGTAGGTGAGAGAATTGACATTCTTCAACAAGTAGTCCTCTTGATTTTGCCACTGTTTAACAAACAGGTTGCCAAAGAGATAATAATGAAAATGGGAAAAGTTGTAAGCAGAAAGAAATATGTTAATTGCAAGACTCCTTAAAATTTCAGGAAATGGGAAAATCTGTTATTTCAACTCTCTGAACCTCAGTTTCCTTGTCTTTATGATAAAAGTATACACCCCAAAGTGCTATTGTGAGATTAAATAAGAGGGTACACATAAATGGCTTACAAAATGTCTGACACATAAAGATCCATAAATATTAACTATTATTACTGCAATTCTGAGTGGGGAAAAAAGCCATTTAAATAACAGAATGTATAATACAATTCAATTTTTGAAACATTGTTTATGTACACATATACATACAAGGATACTTCAAAAAATTCATGGAAAAATTGAATTAAAAGATAATGTGGTTTTTTTCCACAAATTTTTTGAATTCCCCACCTAGGTGCTTACAGAAATGTCCAAAATCATGTGCAAATATTACTAGTGAAATATTTGATAGTGTAACTTGGGTGGACTTACTTTTCCTCTCTGTAGTTTTGAATATTGTTTTACTTGTTTTATAATTAACATTTATCTTTTATCCAAAAAATATATTATTTTAGCTAAAAATTATAATATTTAAGTTCAAAAATATAAGGTACTTCAGTATCTTACATTTGCATAACACTTCCATTTACAGAAAATTGTCACATGCATGACTACGTATGAAATAGGACAATCCTATGTATGAAAAAGGACATATCTTGTTTTTCTTATTTTACAGATGAGGAAACTGAGGATAAGTGGTTTACTAGAGATTACTCCTACACAGCTTAAGTTGCATGTCCAAATCTCAGACCCAAATCTTTTGGGTCCACATTCACCACACATTCTAGTGGACAATGTTTCCTCACTGATTTGTTACATTTTTCAAAAGAAATGAGGTTTCAGTTTTATCAGTTTCTATTTTTCACTTATACACCATATATATATATACACATATATATAAAGTTAAGCACTAGGTAAAATTGAGATAAACTGAACATTAAGACGGCTGATATGAAAATATACTAAAGTCAGGAAATACCAAAGTCGGGTCTCTGATAGAAGCCTTAACCATCTCCTGAGTCATGGAGCTTTGGTTACTAGTTAATCCTCTAAATATAGACAGTCCCAATCACCTGTTAAAAGTTAACAGAAATTTCATGAGCAAGGACAATGAGTTAATTACGTGGAATGTGGACTATCAACCACATCGCTCTGAGTTCTGTAAGTTTTTCAGCTCCCAGCAATCAAGCCCGGGCGTCTGACAGCTTCACTGCTAGGCAGGTTTGACCATGCCTGGCTTGCAGTGTGGCCGCTACTGCCCTCTACCGACGAAAAGGAGGAAGGCGACGATGCTGTGGAATCATGTCTCCCTCTACTGGCAGGAAAAAAGGACATCACGGACGATCGACTTTCGTGAGGCGCTGAGTCAGCCGTCTCAGAATTATTGTCTCGGGAAATCTACTCAGGGGCTCCTTGACCTCAGCATTGTGTCACAATGTAACTAATTGCTATTCTTCTCCCGAACAGTGAAACAGATCAAGGGACACTCTTCAGATTTAACAGGGAGGGCTCTTTGCTGGTCCTAAACTCTAGTTTCAGTCCTGATAACTCTCACCGTCAAGGATTTGAATTCACCACCTAAAACAATCTTATGTCTAAACTCTAGTTTCAGTCCTGATAACTCTCACCGTCAAGGATTTGAATTCACCACCTAAAATAATCTTATGTAACTTTCTTTCTTTTTTTTGTCTTTTTCCGTGTCCGGCAACGGATCGCAACCCTCAGTGTTGCCCCCGTACCGGACCGGGGACCGGCAACGGGATTGCAACCCTCGGTGTTGCTGCCTCGCTCAGCCAGTGAGCGGGAACCGGTCTGTATGTGGGATCCGAACCCTCGGGCGGGAGCGCCGCCGCGCTTCCCAAGCGGCGCACTATCCAGTGTGCCACCAGGCCGGCCCTTATGTAACTTTATTTCTACTAGGATACTTCAAAAAGTTCGTGCAAAAGTAGAATTAAAAGATAATAGAAATCTTTCCACAAACTTTTTGAAGTACCCTCCCATTTAACAAAGGCATTTAACAAGGGAAGATGTGAAAGCAGACCATACTGCAGGCAGAAAGTCTGCAGCACACAACTACAAGATCCAGGGCTGTACCCCGATATCACAGTTGAAGAGAAAATGCAGCGTGAGGTCCACCTAGGTCTGTGGACCTCAACCGTAAGTAAAAGGTCCACTCTCCTAATGTGTCTGAGATCTACTTAGTTTATTTATAGTGGTAGATCTCTAATATGATAAACAATATGTACCTACACTATATTTTAATGAACTCCAGCATATATTTGTCTACTCTAGACCATATTTTAATATATCCAGCTTTTATAGATTGGGTGCACTTACAATACCCTGAGTTTATAGATGACTCCTATCTCCTTTAACTTAGGTTGTAAACCCTCTTGAAAAAAGGGAGTGGAGGGTATGGCTGAAAAAGGGAATTGTAAGAGGTAAAATGTTAGTAACAAGTTGAACATAGAAGAGAAATAGAAGAAACTCAATTTTTCATATCATTGAGAGAAGGCTCCGACCCTACAAATATCAAGGTCACTGGTAGGGACTTCGCTATTTTCCCAAAAAAATCCCATTTTTTTATTTCCTCCTTTTCTGCAGTAGAACATACAGAGCCATTAAGTCTTGCCAGTTGTGAAAAACAAGTTTGTACATAATTATAACAACCATTCCTCCCTCCCCCACAAAAAGCAAAATTCAAACAATACTCCAATTCATGTGACTGGCTAACACTACCACAAAACTATGGACAATGATTAAGAAGTCGGCGGAGGCGAGTTATTAGTCATTCCTAACGACCGTTCAGCCTATCAGATAACTCTCTGGGAATGGGACGTTGTTGTATTTCTGCACAGGTAATACCACGTTCTTGAGTGGCAGCAGTTTCTTCTTTGCGTGGCATTGCACTGTCTCAACTGTGGCACTGTTGTAATTCTGTGGTGGAGATACATGCGTGGAAAAAGAATACAGAGATAATTTATCTAAAAAGTATTTATTGGGCATGTACTTTTGTTCCAGGAACTGTGCTGTATATGGTAGTAAACAGAACACACTCCCTGTCCTCAGAGTAACAGACCTGTAGTGGAGACAGAGGAGTCGACTGGCAGCTACACCCAAGATTATGTGCAGAGCTATAGGAGCACAAAGCAGGGGACTGGCAGCTATAACCAAGATTATGTGCAGAGCTATAGGAGCACAAAGCAGGGGACTGGCAGCTATACCCAAGATTATGTGCAGAGCTATAGGAGCACAAAGCAGGGGCCCCTAGCCCAGTCTTAGGAGGATCAGGGAAGGATTTCAGAAAGAACTAAGCTAAGATCTGAAGGAGAGGATGAGTTAGCAAGGGAAAAAGGAATGTTAAGACCATTTGAGGAAGAAAAAACATCCAAGGCCTGCAGGTAAATGCGAGTGTCTTGTGTCCTGTGACTTGCAGTTGAGTGTGGCTGAGGCGCAGATTTGGAGCAGAGGGTGTAAGAGAGTGAGACAGGAAAGAAGCACCAGGTCGTAAACGTTTCTCAAGCTACCTTAGTGATTTACACTGTATTCTGAAAACAATGAGAAGCACTGAGGGATTTATAGCAAGAGAGTGACATAATCAGGTTTGTGCTTCTGAAAGCCCTGGCCGCAGATGTTTGTAGAGTATGGATTAGAGAACAGCAGAAGGGAGACGGGAAAACCAGCCACCAAGTTGCCACATTAATCCAAGTAAGAGGTACAGTCTTCTGAAGTGACAGAGATGAAGAAAAAAGGAGAGATGAAAGTGGTTTTAAGAAAATAGAATCCACAAGACTCAAGGATTTTTTTTAATTGAAACATATTGATTATACATATTTGTAGGGTACAGATTTATATTTCAGTACATGTATACAATGTGTGATGATCCAATCAGGATAATGAACATATTTATCATTTCAAAACTTGATCATTTCTTTGTGATGAGCACATTGGATCTTCTCTCTTCTAGCCATTTGATAACATGTAGTAAATTAATATTAATTATAGATGCCTAACTTGACCGTACACCAACAGAACTTATTTTTCCTAACTAGCTGTTTTGTGTTCATTAACCAACTTCTCACTAATTTCCCTCCCACTCCCCATTTCTCATCTCTAGTAACCACAGTTCTCTCCTTCTGAAAGTTCAACGTATTGCTGTTTCTATCTCTTTCTTTCTTTCTTTTTTAGCTCCCACATAATGAGTGAGAACATGTGGTATCTCTCTTTCTGTGCCTGGTTTATTTCACTTAACAAGCTCATCCATGTTGCTGCGAATGGAAGAATTTCATTCTTTTTTATGGCTGGGTAGTATTTCATTGTGTATATATACCACATATTCTTCTTTTTTTTTTGTCTTTTTCCATGTCCGGCAACGGATCGCAACCCTCAGTGTTGCCCCGTACCGGACCGGGACCAGCAACAGGATCACAACCCTCGGCGTTGCTCCCGCCCCTCGCCCAGCCAGTGAGCGGGAACCGGTCCGTATGTGGGATCCGAACCCTCGGCGGGAGCGCCGCCGCACTTCCCAAGTGGCGCACTATCGCAGTGCGCCACCGGGCCGGCCCATACCACATATTCTTTATCCAATCATCCGTCAATGGACATTTAGGTTGATTCCATATTTTGGCTATTGTGAGCAGAGCTACGATAAACATGGGAGTGCCAATATCCCTTTGACATAATGATTTTCATTCCTTTGGGTATATACCCAGCAGTGGGATTGCTGGATCATATGGTAGTTCTATCTGTAGTTGTTGAAGATACTCCCACACTATTTTCCATAATGGCTGTTCTAATTTACAATCCCACCAACGGAGTATAAGGGTTCCCCTTTCTCTGAATCCTTGCCAGCATTTGTTTTTCTCTCTCTTTTTGATAATAGCCAGCCTAACTGGGGTGAGATGACATCTCAATGTGGTTTTGATTTGCATTTCTCTGATGATGAGTGACTTGAGAGGCTCTAGACTCCGACATGACCCAATCAGCCGATGAAGGCAGGTGGGGTGGGACTTCCGGTCCAGGCTAGTTTCTGCTGTTCAGAAGCAGCAGACCCTTCAGGATCCAAGCCAGACAACAGGGTGAAATGAGTGAACCATGATATCCCCAGCCACAATGACAAAACACCAAAGGAAAGAAACCAGAAGTATGAGAAACCAAGAAAGTACATCACCACCAAAGGAAATTCATTACTTTCAAGTGCTAGATCCTATAAAACAGGAAGTCTTTGAAATGACAGACAAGAAATTTAGAGTAACTATTCTAAGGAAAATAAATGAGATACAAGAAAACTCAGTGAAACAACACAATGAAATGAGAAAAAACATACAGGATCTGAAAGAAGAAATGTACAAAGAAATCAATGCCTTGAAAAAGAATGTAGCTGAGCTTGTGGAGCTGAAGGATTCATTCAATGAAATAAAAAACACAAAAGAGAGTTTAACCAGCAGACTTGAACAAGCAGAAGAGAGAATTTCTGACCTTGAAGACAAGCAGTTTGAATTATCACAGGCAGACCAGAAAAAAGAAAAAAAAATTTAAAAATTGAAGAAAATTTAAGAGGGACAACTGACAACCTTAAGTCCTCAAATATCTGAATCATGCATATTCCAGAAGGGGAGAAAAAAGGAAATGGCATTGAAAACATACTCAATGAGATAATAGCAGAAAACTTCCAAGGTATAGGGAAAGTCACATATCCCCAGATTCAGGAAGCCCAAAAATCACCAAACACATTCAACCCAAAACTGTCCTCTCCAAGACGTGTGATAATCAAACTGACAAAATTCAAAGACAAAGAGAGAATCTTAAGCTGCAAGAGAGAAGCAGCAAGTCACCTATAAGGGAGCCCCTATCAGAATAATATCAGACTTTTCACCAGAAACTCTAAAAGCCAGAAAAGAATGGGATGATATATTCGAAACACTAAAGGACAAAAATTGTCAGCCAACAATACCTTACCCAGCAAGGCTATCCTTCCAAAATGAAGGACTAATAGTATATTTCTCAGACAGACAAAAACTCTGGGAGTTCACTACCACATGACCAGCCCTACAAGAAATTCTCAAGGAAGTACTGGGTTTGATACCACAAAAACCACCATCACTACCATGAATACACAAGAAAGAGCAATACCTACCAGCAAAACAAAAATGCTAACAAAAGAGAAAAAAATAGTTTATCACCCCAAGAAACCAACAAATACAGAAGACAAACAGAAAATTTGAAAGAGAGGAACAAAAGATACTTAAACATCTAAACAAAAATCAGTATAATGCTAGGAGTAAATCAACACCTTTCAATAATAACTCTGTATGTAAAGGGACTAAATTCCCCATTCAAAAGACACAGACTGACTGACTGGATTAAAAAGATGGACCCAACAATATGCTGTCTCCAAGAGACTCACTTGACCTGTAAAGACACACATAGACGAAGAGTGAAAGGATTGAAAAAGATATATCATACAAGTAGAAATGAAAAACTAACTGGAGTAGCTATTCTTATATCAGACAAAATAGACTTTAAAGCAAAAACTATTAAAAGAGATAAAGATGGCCAATATATAAAGACAAAAGTATCTATCAATTAAGAAGACAAAACAATCATAAATATATTGCAAATAATGTTGGAGCAGCCAGATTTGCAAAGCAAACACTATCAGATCTAGAAAAAGAAATAGACACTAGCACCATAATAGTGGGGGACCTGAACACACCACTCTCATCATTGGACAGATCATCTAGGCAAAAAATCAACAGAGAGACACAAGATCTAAACAATACTTTAGACCAATTGGATTTGGCAGATATCTACAGAACATTCCACCCAACAGCCTCAGAATATTCATTCTTCTCATCAGCACATGGAACATTCTCCAGGATAGACCACATGTTAGGTCACAAAGCAAATCTTAACAAATTCAAAAGAATTGGAATTATTCCATGTATTTTCTCCGATCACAATGGATTAAAATTAGAAATCAATAATAAACCAAACTCTGAAAACTATACAAACTCATGGAAATTAAACAACATTCTACTTAATGACACGTGGGTCCAAGCAGAAATTAAACAGGAAATCAAAAAATTTCTTGAAACTAGTGAAAATAATGACACATCATACCAAAACCTGTGGGATACTGCAAAAGCAGTTTTCAGGAGGAAATTTATTGTGTTAGATGCTTACATCAGAAGAATGGAAAGATGGCAAATAAATAACCTAACACTTCACC
>NW_007730383.1:41729-49817 GCF_000696425.1 Galeopterus variegatus
AAACAAAAATGCTAACAAAAGTGAGAAAGTTTATCTATCACCCCAAGAAACCAACAAATACAGAAGACAAACAGAAAATTTGAAAGAGAGGAACAAAAGATACTTAAACATCTAAACAAAAATCAGTATAATGCTAGGAGTAAATCAACACCTTTCAATAATAACTCTGTATGTAAAGGGACTAAATTCCCCATTCAAAAGACACAGACTGACTGACTGGATTAAAAAGATGGACCCAACAATATGCTGTCTCCAAGAGACTCACTTGACCTGTAAAGACACACATAGACGAAGAGTGAAAGGATTGAAAAAGATATATCATACAAGTAGAAATGAAAAACTAACTGGAGTAGCTATTCTTATATCAGACAAAATAGACTTTAAAGCAAAAACTATTAAAAGAGATAAAGATGGCCAATATATAAAGACAAAAGTATCTATCAATTAAGAAGACAAAACAATCATAAATATATTGCAAATAATGTTGGAGCAGCCAGATTTGCAAAGCAAACACTATCAGATCTAGAAAAAGAAATAGACACTAGCACCATAATAGTGGGGGACCTGAACACACCACTCTCATCATTGGACAGATCATCTAGGCAAAAAATCAACAGAGAGACACAAGATCTAAACAATACTTTAGACCAATTGGATTTGGCAGATATCTACAGAACATTCCACCCAACAGCCTCAGAATATTCATTCTTCTCATCAGCACATGGAACATTCTCCAGGATAGACCACATGTTAGGTCACAAAGCAAATCTTAACAAATTCAAAAGAATTGGAATTATTCCATGTATTTTCTCCGATCACAATGGATTAAAATTAGAAATCAATAATAAACCAAACTCTGAAAACTATACAAACTCATGGAAATTAAACAACATTCTACTTAATGACACGTGGGTCCAAGCAGAAATTAAACAGGAAATCAAAAAATTTCTTGAAACTAGTGAAAATAATGACACATCATACCAAAACCTGTGGGATACTGCAAAAGCAGTTTTCAGGAGGAAATTTATTGTGTTAGATGCTTACAACATTCCACCCAACAGCCTCAGAATATTCATTCTTCTCATCAGCACATGGAACATTCTCCAGGATAGACCACATGTTAGGTCACAAAGCAAATCTTAACAAATTCAAAAGAATTGGAATTATTCCATGTATTTTCTCCGATCACAATGGATTAAAATTAGAAATCAATAATAAACCAAACTCTGAAAACTATACAAACTCATGGAAATTAAACAACATTCTACTTAATGACACGTGGGTCCAAGCAGAAATTAAACAGGAAATCAAAAAATTTCTTGAAACTAGTGAAAATAATGACACATCATACCAAAACCTGTGGGATACTGCAAAAGCAGTTTTCAGGAGGAAATTTATTGTGTTAGATGCTTACATCAGAAGAATGGAAAGATGGCAAATAAATAACCTAACACTTCACCTTAAAGATCCAGAAAAACAAGAACAATCCCAACCTAAAATTAGTAGATGGAAAGAAATAATTAAGATCAGAGCAGAACTAAATGAAATAGAAACACAAAAAACAATACAAAAGATCAACGAAACAAAACGTTGGTTTTTTGACAAGATTGATAATATCAACAAACCTTTAGCAAGACTAAGAAAAGAAGAGAGAAGACCCAAATAACAAAAATTAGAAACAAAAAAGGTGATATTACAACTGACAACTCAGAAATTCAAGGAATCATTAGAGACTACTCTAAACATCTATATGCCAACAAATTTGAAAATCTGGAGGAAATGGATAAATTTCTGGATGCATACAAATTACCATAACTTAGCCAAGAAGGTATAGAATATCTGAACTGACCAATAACAATAAAAGAGTTTGAAGCTGTTATCAGAAGGCTCCCAGCAACGAAAAACACAGCACCGGATGGATTCAGTGCAGGGTTCTAAGAAATCTTCAAAGAGGAACTGATAACAATTCTCTACAAACTATTCCAAAAGATTGAAACAGAGGCCATTCTCCCAAACTCATTCTACGAGGTGAATATTACCCTGATACCAAAACCAGACAAAGATGCATCAAAAAATAGAAAACTACAGGCCAATATACTTGATTAATATAGATGCAAAAATCCTCAATAAAATACTAGCTAACGGGCGGCTGCCTGGCTTCCTTGGGCCTGCTCTTCTTAGGGCAATATACTTGATGAATATAGATGCAAAAATTCTCAATAAAATACTAGCTAACAGAATACAGCAACACATACAGAAAATTATACACCATGATCAAGTGGGATTCATCCTAGGGATGCAAGATTGGTTCATATACACAAATCAAGAAAAGTGATACGCCACATTAATAAAAGCAAAGACAAAAACCACATGATCATCTCTATTGATGCTGAAAAAGCTTTTGACAAAATTCAACATCCTTTCATGATAAAGAATCTCTACAAGTTAGGCATAGATGGAAAGTATCTCAATATAATTAAAGCCAACAGTAAGCCCATTGCCAATTTCATCCGGAACAGGGAAAAGCTGAAATCTTTTACTGGAAAAACAGGAACTAGACAAGGATGCCCACTCTCACTACTCCTATTCAACATAGTGTTGGAGGTAATAGCCAGAGCAATCAGAGAAGAGAAGGAAATAAAGGGCATCCAGATTGGAAAGGATGAAGTCAAGCTGTCTCTTTTTGTAGATGATATGATCCTATATATTGAACAGCCTAAAGCTTCTATTTAAAAAAAACTCCTAGAGTTGATGAATGATTTCAGCAAAGTTGCAGGTTACAAAATCAACACACAAAAATCAGTAGCATTTCTATACTCCACCAGTGAACATGCAGAAAAAGAAATCAAGAAAGCTAGCCCATTTACAATAGCCACCAAAAAAATAAAATAGTTAGGAATAAAGCTGACCAATGATGTGAAAAATCTCTACAAAGAGAACTACAAACCACTGTTGAGAGAAATTAAAGATGACACAAGAAGATAGAAAGATATCCCATGCTCTTGGGATATCTTTCTATAGATAGGAAGAACCAACATTGTGAAAATGTCCATACTACCCAAAGTTATATACAAATTCAATGCAATCCCCATCAAAATTTCAAAGACATTTTTCTCTGAGATGGAAAAAGCTATCCAGACATTTGTGTGTAACAACAAAAGACCATGCATAGCCAAAGCAATCCTGAGCAAAAAAAAAAAACAAAGCTGGAGGCATAACACTACCTGACTTTAAGCTATATTACAAAGCTATAATAACCAAAACAGCATGGTACTGGCATAAAAATAGATGCACAGACCAATGGAATAGAATAGAAAACCCAGGAATCAATCCACACACCTACAGCCATCTTATCTTTGACAAAGGCAGCAAAGCTACATACTGGAGAAGAGACTGCCTTTTCAACAAGTGGTGCTGGGAAAACTGGATAATCATATATAGGAGAATGAAACTAGGCCTGTACCTCCCACCATATACCAAAAAATACTCAAAATGGATTAAAGAATTAAAGATACATCCTGAAATAATAAAACTCCTTAAAGGAAACATAGGGGAAACACTCCAGGAAGTACGAGGGGGTACAGAATTCATGAATAGGACCAAAAAAGCACAGGCAACTAAAGTAAAATAAACAAATGGGATTATATCAAACTAAAAAGCTTCTGCACAGCAAAATAAATAATCAACAGAGTAAAAAAACAACCAACAGAGTGGGAGAAAATATTTGCAAATATACATCTGACAAATATCCAGAATATCCAAGGAACTCAAACAACTTGACAACAAAAAAACAAATAACCCAATTTAAAAATGGGCAAAGGATCTGAACAAGCATTTCTCAAAGGAAGATATATGAATGGCCAACAGACACATGAAAAAATGCTCAGCATCACTCAACATCCAGGGAATGCACATCAAAACAACACTGAGATACCATCTCACTCCAGTTAGGATAGCTATCATCCAAAAGACTGAGAACGATAAATGCTGGAGAGGTTGTGGAGAAAAAGGAACTCTTGTCCACTGTTGGTTGGGCTGCAAAATGTTGCAACCTTTATGGAAAATGATATGGAGGGAGGTTCCTCAAACAATTACAGATAGACCTACCATATGACCCAGCGATGCCACTGCTGGGAATATACCCAGAGGAATGGAAATCATCATGCTGAAGGGATACCTGTACTCCAATGTTTATTGTAGCTCTATATACAATAGCCAAGAGCTGGAACCAGCCCAAATGTCCATCATCTGATGAGTGGATAAGCAAACTGTGGTACATCTACACAGTGGAATACTACTCTGCAATAAAAAACCCCCAAAATACTACCATTCGCAACAACATGGATGGATTTAGAGAAAATTAAATTAAGTGAAACAAGTCAGGCACAGAAAGAGAAGTACCACATGTTCTCACTTATTTGTGGGAGCCAAAAAGTAATAAATAAATAAACACACAAACAAATAAAGGGTGGGGGGAAGAAGACAGAATAACCACAAAAATTCCTTGAACTATTTAAGTCAAGTGCACAGATACGATTTGGGAGGGGGGGTGGTAAGGGTGGGGGGAAGAAGACAGAATAACCACAAAAATTCCTTGAACTATTTAAGTCAAGTGCCCAGATACGATTTGGGAGGGGGGGGGGGGGAGATGAATGGGTAACAGGGCATGAAAATCAAGTACAATGTATTTTGAGAAATAAAATAAAATAAAATATTTTTTAATGGGTAACAGGGCATGAAAATCAAGTACAATGTATTTTGAGAAATAAAATAAAATAAAATAAAATATTTTTTAAAAATGAACAATATAAAGACATTCTTTATGAAACAAAGCCAACAGACTTCATTGTCAACACACACTAAAATAAACATTAACATCAGTTCTTTAGGGAGAAGGTAAATGATCAAAGAAACACAGAGATTCAAGAAGGATGAAACAGCACTGGAAAGGGTAAATATAAATAAATATGGAATGCTTAAAACAATAATAATGTGTGGAGTTGAAAACACATGTAGAAGTAAAAGTAATGTAGGACAACAATAACAAAGAAAAGGGAAAATGGAGTCACAAGTTGTAAGATTCTTGTATTGATTGGGAAAAATATGTGACAGAAACCATTTGTGACTTGTCAATCATAAAATATTTACTATCTAGTTCTTTATATAAAAACTGTGCCAAACCCTATTCTATCTAGTCAACTAGGTCAAGATAATTAGGTTTTAGCTGTGTTCAAATCTTCTATATCCTTACCACTTTTTCTGTCTTCCTACTCTACCACTGATAGAAGTGCATCAAAATATTTAAATATAATTATAGAATGCAACAATAGAAAGACAAATAATTCTGTTTTTTAAATGAGCAAAGGATTTGAGTAGACATTTCCTCAAAGAAAGTATGCAAATGGCCAATAAGCACATAGAAACATTTTTGACATCATTAGTCATTAAGGAAACACAAATTGAAACAATGAGATACCACTTTATGCACACTCTGATGGCTATAATATTAAAGGGGGGAAAAACAAAAACAGAAAATAACAAGTGTTGGAGAGAATATGAAGAAACTGGAGCACCATACATTGCTGGTGGGAATATAAAATGGTACAGCCACTGTGGATAACATCTCAGCAATTCCTCAAAAAATTAAACATAAAAGCTACCATATGATCCAGCAATTCCACTGTTGAGTATATACCAAAAAGAACTGAAAATATGTGATGATACAAAATCTTATTCATCGCACCATCATTCATAATAGGAAAAAAAAATGGGAATAACCCAAATATTAATCAATGAGAGAATAGATTTATAAATTGCATTACACTCATATGATGGAACACTACACAGCAATTAAAAATACTTAAGAACTGTTAGACACAACAACATGCATGAATTCCATAGACAAAATTTTGAGTAATAGAAGCCGAGCACAATAGATTAATGAAGTATGATTCCTATTGTTTTTGTTATTTTTAGAAACAGGCTAAATTGATCTATGGTGAAAGAAATCTGACTAGTGTTTCTCTCTGGTGGATGGTATTACCTGGGCAGTGCTTGAGGGAGGCTTCTCCAATGCAGGAAATGTTTAATGCTCTGAATTGGATAGGAGTTATGTGAGTTTATACTTTTATAAAAGTTCAAGGAACTATACACCTAAGCTTTGCATACTTTAGGTGTGTTACACTTTAGTTTTTTAAAAAAATGTTTTAAAATACCCTTAAAATTAATGACTGGCTTATTTAGGCAAGTTATAGAATGAGAAAAATATCCTAGAAAGGGGAGCCAGCTTCAATGTTGTCTACTGTTGACCTTGCTGATAGTCACTGTAAATAGTGTTAGGAACACTACTCCCTGTTTAGAGAAGTCTACAAACAGCATGGGGAAAAATGAAAGAACCAAATGACCCATGTTATGTAAATTCAGAGATAGCTACTACATGACACAAAAAAGTTGAATAATCCTTGGCAGGTGTGGTAGACAGAATTCTAAGATGTCTCCAAGATTCCGGTCCCCTAATGCATACACCTGTAGCATGCCTGGCACTGTGCTTATGATGGGATATTACTCTTGTGATTATACAGCAAAATGGATTGTACAGATGTAATTACATTCCTGATCAGTTGAACTAAAGATAAGGACATAAGTTGGGTGGGCCTGGCCTAATCACATGAGCCTTTAAATTGGAGCATAGGGGTCAGAGGCAGGGATTTGAAGCACAGGAAAAGAATGATGCACTATCGCTGGTTTGAAGACTGAGAGGTCCATGTGGCCCCTAGAGACTGAGAGCAGCTCCTGCCTGACAGCCAGCAAGGAAACTGAGACCTCAGTCCTACAACTGCAAGGAACTGAATTCTGGCAATAACAAGATTGAGCTTGGAAACAAATTCTTCACCAGAACCTCCAGACAAAAACTCAGTTGCCACCTTGACTTCAGCCTTGTGATACCATGAGTAGAGTACCCAGCCATGGTATACTGGACTTCTGACCTACAGAACTGTGAGTTAATATGTAGATGCTGTTTTAGGCAGTTAAGTACATGGTAACTTGCTATGCATTGTAAGAAAACCAATGCGGCAAGGTCGGCATAGGTTTAGAAATTATACCTATAAAGTGTGCTTAGGTACATCGAAGTTGCTCAACAAGCTACAGCTGTTCTTACCGTGCAAACTAGCAGCTGCACACATGATGATGCCATTTCTATAACGTGCACTGGGAGAAGAGAGTCCTAAATCTTTCTGGGGAATTCTTGAAAAGTTCCTTTGAGAAAGTAGAGTTGGAATGGAGATTGATGAATGAGTGAAAGTTTACAAGCTACCTCAACCTGGGTTGGCACTAAGACTCAGACTCAGAGAAATGGAAGTTCTGTATTTACAGAGTATCAAGTGAAAAGCATCATTAAGGAGCATGTGCAAGACTAAATGTTAAGTGGCTGGGAGCCAACCCCTTAACTGAATGTTCGTTAGATAAAGTATAAAAGCTGAATCCCAGCCAAAGGCAGGGTTGTTGCTCACTATCCCGGAGGTGGCTTGCATCTCCCTGGCTGAGGCAAGGGCACTCCTCACCCTGGTCCGGGTCTCTGCGCTCCCACCTGGGGCCTACAGCCTTCCCCAGCTGATGCCGGGGACTGAGACCCTGCACCCTGAGAGCCTTTGTTAATGGATATGGTGGCCTGAGGCACCACGACCCAGAGGAGCAGATTGAAAAGATCTGATGGCAGCACTACTTCGACCAGCTTCATCCTCAGACAGATTCTCAAGGTAAAAATTCAAACCATATGGGAAAAACATGGCGGTGGGAAGGGAGTGAGGTTGCGGGAAGGGAGTGAGCCGCCCGCGCCTTGTGCTGGCAGGATCCCAGAGGCCACCAGCAAGAAGAGGAACTCAGAAAGCCTGATCATGAGTCAGAATCTCTAGTGTCCTTGCCTGCACCGGGGGGTAGCTGTTACTACCCAGGTGGATTGCTCTGAAGGATAGCTGAGACCTTGAAGGAGACTCTCAAAATACAAGCACTGAGGTTTGGAGCTTGCTGCCATTTTGTGAAATTTACAAAATCCTCCCCAGGAAGAAGCCGCAGGAGTGGCTGCCACCT
>NW_007730383.1:50057-50489 GCF_000696425.1 Galeopterus variegatus
TGAAGGATTGCTGAGACCTTGAAGGGGACTCTCAAAATACAAGCACTGAGGTTTGGAGCATATGCCATTTTGTGAAATTTACAAAATCCTCCCTGGGAAGAAGCCGCGGGGAGCGCCACCACTTGGCACCTGGTCCTCAGTGCCAGGCTGGGCCGCGCAGCCCTGCCAGGGCTCGGGTCTGGCGACTGCGGTTTTTGCCAGGGAGGGGGCTGTTGTTTCCCCCGCCCCGGGCGCCGCTGGAACCGCGAGCCGGAGAGAGACTGAGCGGGCTGCGGCGACCAGGAGCTGGGAGAGCCAGGGGCCGCTCTGGCTGCGGAGGCCAACGAGGGAGCGCAACGCGGGAACGGCGTGAGTGCCCCGCCATCTTCCCAGTAGTCAACTTTGGACTTGCCTGGCACTAGTGTCCAACTGAGTAGTCACTGAGGTAGCCAT
>NW_007730383.1:54168-63970 GCF_000696425.1 Galeopterus variegatus
ATGTTCTCACTTATTGGTGGGAGCTAAAAATAAATAAATAAATTCACATGCACACACAAAAGACCTGGGGGCGGGGGAAGAAGACTTAACAACTACAACTCCTAGAAGTTGTTATGACAAGCAAACAGAAAGGACAATGTTGGGTGAGAGGGGGGAGAGGGAGGAGGGAGGGGGGTTTCGGTAATGGGCCACAATAATCAACCTCATTGTATATCCACAAAATAAAATTAGGGAAAATAAATAAATTAATTAATTTAAATAAAAGCATCATTAAGACAGCAGGAGATAACAATAGCTGATTTCCAGGGCCCAGCTCTTCCATGCTTAGGGAAAATAAATAAATAAATTAATTTAAATAAAAGCATCATTAAGACAGCAGGAGATAACAATAGCTGATTTCCAGGGCCCAGCTCTTCCATGCTTAATCTCTCCCTATGGAGTAATGTCCACACTTCATAGACACTGCATGCTCTCGCTTGTGCTTACATCTCCCACTCCACATTCTTCCATTATTTGCTGCAGGTACTGCTGTCGATAGCATTAGTAGCCCCAATTATTCACCACTCTCGGTGTCCTTGCCTTTGTCATGTAACTTTTCAGTACGTTTCCTTGTTTGGGCAATAAAATGAAGCAGAAGTGATGGTGTGACTGTTGTGTGTTTATCCAGATTCAAGGGACTTTTCCTGTTTCTACGTGTGCCTTTCACTTCTGATATCACCATGAGAAGACTATACCTGGCTCAGTCACTGCTCCCAGAAGGCAGATGAGGGACACACAGAGGAACCAAGTTACCCACTCACATACAGCCAAAACCAGTCAGCCTCAACCAATCTGACAATCTCTAGGTATAAATGATTGCTGTTTTAAGCCACTGAATTTTGGGAAGCTAATTGTGGCAATAGCTAATGATGAAAGAGTCATGGGACTCGGAGCCACCTGCTCATATAATTTACTTGTTGTAGTGGCTATAAATTTTTTACTGTTTCTTCCATCAAGAAATGGAAGCTACTTCCTTCCTCCCATTAAACTGAATTGGCCTATCAACTCACTTTGACCAGTAAAATACAACAGAAGTGACACTGTGACAGTTCTCAACCTACTACTTAACAAAATTGGCAGGTACAATTTTTCTCTCTTGGAAGCCAGTCATCACGTAGGAAGTTAAGCTACTCTGAGAGACCACTGTGCTGTCAGGAGACCCAAACTAGCCATGTGGTGAGAGAGTGGCCATGTGGCATAGTACCAGGCATGTGAGTGAAACTATGTAGCCCTACCAAGTTAGTGACCTCACACCATGGAGACACAATAAGGAGCAGATGAGCCACCCAGCCAAGCTCCTCTTGAATTCCTTATCCACAGAATCATGAGGAATAATAAGCCATCATTGTTTTAAGCCACTACATCTGGGGTGGTTTGTCACATAGCAATAGATAACTGAAACACAGCTGTGACTGGCATCACTGCCTCATTAAGTTTTCCTTCTGGACCTGTTCAAGTCTAGCCTCATAGATCCTATTTCCATCCTACAATGGCATGCTGCTCTGCAGGTCCAATATTATAGTTTAGTCAAGCAGTTAAAACTCAGTTCAAGATGAGTAGGTCGGGTTGAATAATCACTTGGTGTCCCACATAGTCAGACATTCAATCTCTGCCAGGGACCAGTAGCAAGTTAGGTGCTGTTTTCAAATAGAGAAAATAGTTGCCCCCAGAAGAGGGTATGGTCTTGCCCTGGGGTCTCATATTGGAGGTCACTGGAGGTTGCATACAGCATCTCTGTCTGCCAGAGACACCTACAGTAATGTTAAGCCTGCTGGATTTTATAGTGAAATTGGTGGGGCAGTTTGAAACAAAGCCTGGACCTCTGCCAAAACATTTATTATACTGGGACCCACTCAAAATTGGCAACCTTATGGGTTACCCGGTACCTGAATCCGAGCAACACACCCAAATGTCATATATGATATTCCAAAATCCAAAGAGGCCCACAGACTGTGCTCTCTTTCTTTGTGGTGTGCAGTACAAGGAGAAACAACTTGTGTCTCACTTAGAAAGGGACGTCCCAATATGCCCAAGACCACTAGACCCCTAGTCATTGACGAAGCAAGCACTTTTAAGCTCCAACCCTCTAGTACAGTGCCTGCGTCTTACTACGGAAACCAACATGCTTGCTAATTCCTTCTTCTAGAAGCAACTGGAAAAGTGTCACCAATGTGAAGGGCCCCATTGTGTGGGATATTGGGATGATCAAGTCCCTCCACACTATATTTGCCAGACAGCAGAAGACTTGACATTGCTCTGAGACAAGCAGTGAAGATGATACTATTATTTCTGTCATGTGAAGGCAAACTGCTCTGATCATCTTCTCTGATATGAATGGAAGGTGGGAAATGTGCTTCATCATAGTTGCATACCAGGAGCCAAAGGCTGTGCTGATGATGTGCTCCAGCAAAGATGCCATAACCAGAAACTCAACTATGACTGGCATCACTACCTCATTAAATTTATCCTAACCTATAATCATTCTCAACTACTCATCTGGCTCTTGCACAAACAGGAAAGGTTGAACAGGATATGGAAACATGGGAAAGGTTATACGTAGTGATGGCATAGTTTTTTAGTTCTTTCTGAGTCCCCACATAAAAACAGAAAAAATAACTAACAGGAAAACCAAAAACCCATGGGCAGCATTTACAGGGAAACTAAGTGACAAGGTATCCTCATAAACCACAAAATGCAAGAGATGAGGGCAACCCAGCAATGGCAGAAGCCCAGCATGGTATTGGTGCATGTGTGAGAGAATACAGATGGAAATAATGGCAAGTGACAAGGTATCCTCATAAACCACAATATGCAAGAGATGAGGGCAACCCACCAATGGCAGAAGCCCAGCATGGTATTGGTGCATGTGTGAGAGAATACAGATGGAAATAATGGGGTATCTGACAAGCTGAAAATAGCTGAATCCCAAAATAGTAGCTGGTATTCCCTGAGAAGTGTAGTGAGCTAACTTGAGAACAGTTAGCTGTGGCTGAAACTGAGCGGTTTTGCCTACCCCTGCAGTAGATGAGTGCCAGAAGTCCAAAGAAAAGACAGAAAGGTCTGGAGTAGCCCAGTATCTGACACTCTCAAAACTGATCTGCAGGATTCCCGTCCAGAACAGGACCCACGCTGTGGAGAAAGTGCCAAGAGTAAGACCAAAATTCCACAGGACGGGGATAAGAAGGACAAGGGAAGAAAAGACCCAGATAAAGTAGGGGGAAAGGAAGGAAGAAAGAAATTCTCAGAAAGCCAGCCACATTTGAACACTACAGTGAAGTTAGAAGAGCCACTCTGAACCTTCCTCCTTCTAAAAATTCAGAAAAACCAATTTCACATAAAAATTAGCAAACAGAAAAGCATCAATGCCATGAAGATTCTTACAAGGGGGAAAAATAACAATGAGGAGCAGAATGATATCCCTACAGACAATAAAACATGCAAAATCGTATCCATAGAACAGGTCCAAACTGTAAATGTCTATTTCATAATAAGTGAAAAGACATTTTAAAAAACAATGCAAGCTTCCTTTCTTCTTAAATAATTGAGTCAAAGAACCATTAGTCAGGCCCAAGCAAAGAAGGAGATTAAGCAAGGTGGCTTGGCAGGGCTTGGGGACAGACTGAGGAAGATGGCCAAGTGAAACCCAGTGGAGTAAAAAGATTGGAAACAGAGATGATTGAGCAAATAAGTGGAAATGCTGAGGACAGTGGAAACCAGATTCTTCTTTTTTCTTTTTTTGCATTATTCATCTGTATGTATTTCAGTATATGTCTCTAAAAGATATAGATGATTGAGCAAATAAGTGGAAATGCTGAGGACAGCGGAAACCAGATTTTTCTTTTTTCTTTTTTTGCATTATTCATCTGTATGTATTTCAGTATATGTCTCTAAAAGATAAAAACTCTTTTATAAAAGACATAACTGCAGTATATAATCACATTTTAAAAATCAATAATAATTCCTCAATATAATCAAACACGAAACATGTTCAAATTTCTCCAATTCTCTTTCCCTCTGTCTTTCTTTCTTACAATTGATTTGTTTACATTGGGATCCAAACAAGTTCTGCTTGTTGCATTGGTTGCTATGTAAGCTGTCTCTCAAGTTTCTTTTAATCTATAGGTTCCCCCTTCATCTAATTTTTCCCCTTTGCCCCATAAAGTTACCCAAGGTCTGGATTTGATGGCTCTATCCCAGTAGTGTCATTTGATACGTTCCACCATTCCGTGCATTTCCTGATGATTAGTTGCTGGATCCTGGGGCTTGCTCTCACCCAGGTTAGATTTGGCTTCAGAGGTGTATGTTCTTACTGCAGGAGGCCCATTATATCTGATCATCTCTCTGTAACATTAACAGACATTAATGATCATTTGCTAGATCCATTATTTTAACAGGGGTTTGAAAAATATCATATTCTAATTATCCCTCTTTATTTAGTAACTGGGATACTTCAATAGACAGAAATTTTCCCTCTTTAGCTATTTAGGGTTACCTTGGGGAAAAATTCATACAGGAAAGACAGGATAAATGCTTGACTCTTCCTTATTACTTACTAGTTTTAGAAAAATGAATTGTTTCCCTATCATCTTCCAAAGAGACTAAGAGTTTGTTTGCTTTTGTTTCATTGCCACTATGGTCTTTTGTGGTGATGAGATTTAGTTTCTTTCTCTTTCTCATTTGCATTTTTGTTCTACCAGTGGATTTTGTTCTTTCTTTGTATTCATGGTAGTGATTATCATTTTTTGGACTCCAGATGTAGGAATCCCTTGAGGATTTCTTGCAGGGCTGGTCATGTGGTGGTGAACTCCCACAGTATTTGCTTGTCTGAAAAATACATTATTTTCTCCCTCATTTCTGAAGCATAGTCTTGCTGGGTATGGTATTCTTGGATGGTAGATTTTCTTTTAGTTTTTAAAATAATCATCCCATATTTTTCTGGCCTTTATAGTTTCTGTTGAGAAATCTGCAGTTAGTCAGTTAAGGGCTCCCTTATAGGTGAATTGATGCTTTTCTCTTGCTCCTTTTAAGATTCTCTCTTTGTCTTTAAGCTTTGGCAGTTTGACTGTAATGTGTCTCAGAGAGAATATTTTTGGGTTGAATCTGTTTGGGGATCTCCGAGCCTTCTGGATCTGAAGGTCTGTGTCTCTCCCTATATCTGGGAAGTTTTTCATTATTATTTTGTTGAATAGGTTTTCCATGTTTATTCCTTTCTCCTCTCCTTCTGGAACACCTATGATTTGAATGTTGGTGTGCTTAAGGTTGTCTGCTAGCTCTCTTAGATTTTCTTCATTTTTTAAAATTCCTTTTCACTTTTTTTTCAACCTGGGTTATTTTGAGAAGACTATTTTCAAGATCAGAAATCCTTTCTTCTGCTTGTGCTAGCCTGCTGCTTAAACTCTTGGTTATGTTTTTTACTTTGTTGAGTGAATATTTCAGTTTAATGAATTCTGTTACATTCTTTGACAAAGTATTACTCTCTTTGTGAATTTCCTCCTTCATATCCTGGATTTTTTTTCTCATTTCATTATGTTGTCTAACTGAGTTTTCTTGTACCTCAGTGAGTTTCCTTAAGAATGCTGCTTGGAATTCCTTTTCAGTCATTTCAATGGTTTCCTGTTCTATAGGGTCTGGCATTTGAGAATTACTGTATTCTTTTGGTGGTGTCATATTTTCTTGGATTTTTGTATTTCTGGTATTGCTACATTGATGTCTGGTCATGTGGTAAAACAGTTGCTTCTTCTATTACTCTGGAGTGGGCTTTGAGGAGAAAGAATTTCTCTTCTTTTTCTGGTCTCCACTGGTGACTCTCCTTGTGTCAACGCAGTTGAGTGCCTGGCAGGCCATCTGCATGGTAGTTGTGGCTACTGCTGTGGCAGTGAGCCATTTTTTGTGGCAGCCATGGCTGTGGCAGTGGCTGTGGTGGGCCATCTGCACAAAAGGGGTATGTCAGTGTACTCTTTGCCTGCTTCTGAGTGGGGATTCTGCCCTTGGCTCCCACCTAGGACCCTGGCATGCTCCTTGCCTGCTTCTGGACAGTGGGTGCTGCCGTTGGCTCTTGCTTAGGACCCCGGGTGTGTTCCTTGCCTCCAGATTTTTTATTATAAGAGGAGGTAGCTTCAAATTTGAAATGAGGGAAAGCTAGAAGGAGTACTCTGTTGTTGGACTGGAACTGGAGGTTGAACTTCTGGTCAATTTTCTGGTATTCCACATACAGACAAGAAGTAAACATAGACGCATGCCCACGTGTGTGTGTGTGTGTGTGTGTGTGTGTGTGTGTGTGTGTGTGTGTGTGTGTGTGCATGTAATTCCTAGCTCTGTCCACTAAAGCTGCTTGGGGCAATAACACTCTAATAGCAGTGAGCACAGCTAGTGTACCCAGATCTTCATTTCTAAGTACTGTTCTCCTTTTTAATAGCTAATTCTATGGATGTGGCAGAGAAAGTACAAGCTGAGCCTGGAAAATCCTATTATGACCAAAACTAAGGGAATTAAAAGAATAATGGACCATATCAAAAGGGCACAGAAACCAACACAAAGGGGCTTCCACTGGACAAATCTGGGGCAAATTGAGAATCAAAATAAATAATGACAGTAACAACTAATAATTTATTCTGCACATGGATCTACAGTTTTCCCAGCACCATTTGCTGAAGAGGCTATTCTTTCTCCAATGTGTGTTCTTGGTACCCTTCTCAAAAATCAGTTGGCTATAGATATGTGGATATACTTCTGAGTTCTCTATTCCATTGGTCCAAGTGCCAGTACCATGTTGTTTTGACTACTATAGCTTTGTAGTATATTTTGAAGTTGGGTAGTGTAATGCCTCCAGCTTTGTGCTTTCTGCTCAGGATTGCTTTGGCTATTTGTGGTCTTTCATGGTTCCAAGTGAATTTTAGGACTGTTTTTCTATTTCTATGAAGTATGTCATTGGTATTTTGATAAGGACAAATAAATTCTAGTGATCTACAGTAATGCTAGGCATCTATAATTAACAACAATTTATTGTATATTTTCAATTGGTGAGAAGAGCGCAAAGCTCTCATCTCAAAGAAATGATGAATTTTTGCTATGATTAATGGGCTAATTGCTTTTATTTGCTCATCATGCTTTGTATGTGTGTATTCAGATATAACTCTGTACCCCATAAATATGCACAATCAATACATGCCAATGAAAAAAAATTTTTTTAAAGTCTTAGAATATCACTATTTAGCCACCCCCAATGAATTAATGAATTTAAGCTAGATATACTTCTGAGTTCTCTATTCCATTGGTCCAAGTGCCAGTACCATGTTGTTTTGGCTACTATAGCTTTGTAGTATATTTTGAAGTTGGGTAGTGTAATGCCTCCAGCTTTGTGCTTTCTGCTCAGGATTGCTTTGGCTATTTGTGGTCTTTCATGGTTCCAAGTGAATTTTAGGACTGTTTTTCTATTTCTATGAAGTATGTCATTGGTATTTTGATAAGGACAAATAAGTTCTAGTGATCTACAGTAATGCTAGGCATCTATAATTAACAACAATTTATTGTATATTTTCAATTGGTGAGAAGAGTGCAAAGCTCTCATCTCAAAGAAATGATGAATTTTTGCTATGATTAATGGGCTAATTGCTTTGATTTGCTCATCATGCTTTGTATGTGTGTATTCAGATATAACTCTGTACCCCATAAATATGCACAATCAATACATGCCAATGAAAAAAAATTTTTTTAAAGTCTTAGAATATCACTATTTAGCCACCCCCAATGAATTAATGAATTTAAGCTTTAAACATCAACAACTGCTGGGCCTGCCCGGTGGCGCACTGGAGAGTGCGCCGCTTGGGAGCGCAACGGCACTCCCGCCGAGGGTTCGGATCCCATGTGGAGACTGGTTCCCGCTCACTGGCTGAGCGCGGTGCGGGCACAGCACCGAGGGTTGCGATCCCATTACTGGTCAGTAAAAAAAAAAGACAAAAAGGAAAAAATAAAATCAACAACTGCTAACTTTATAAAACGAGAATCTGCCAGACCTTATGGACTTCATAGTGAAGACACAATACTTCCTATACTCTTGCTAAAGGGATCAAACCTGAGTGAGTTCAAGCCGCTGTACCCCTTTATAAATTTTCAGGAAAACAGAGGAATATGTTGAACTGTACATGAGTATTCAGTCAACAAAATCTAGATTGAGAGAAACTATATAGGGATTCTTGGGACAGTAAGCTAGTGTGGGGATTCTGCCAGTTACTAAATACTGTATATCTATTCATGCTATACGTACTTGGACTGGGAAAATCACCACAGAATGGGATTGCAATCCCACTGGACTGACAATGAGACAGAGTAGGGCAAGACTCTATCTTTTACCTATACTGTGTAAGTTCCCATTCAGACTAGTGGGCCAAAGTAGCATTTCAAATCTCTAGGGATTGTTATCAATTCCTTTTCCATAGTTCACAGTCACCCTGGCAAATGGCTGAAGATCCCCCTGGAAAACATGTAAGGGATTCATGGTATGTATATTAGTTCGTTTCCGTTGCTTATAATAAAATACTTGGAACTGGGTGATTTGTAAAAATAACAAAATTTATTGCTTACAGTTTTGGAGGCTGGGAAGTCCAAAGTCTAGGGAACACATCTAGTGAGGGTCTTCTTTGGTGGTGGCTTTACAGAAACACAGAGGTTTCACATGGCAGAAGATGGCACAGCAGAGAGAGAGAGCTAACCTTCTCAGTTGGCTCCTTTTAAAGCCATCAGAATCATGCCCATGACCACCATTCACTAGGATCAGTCCATTGACTAGACACAATTCTCACAATTCAATCACCTTTTTAAGGCTCCACCTTTCAATTACCATAATAAGATTTCCCACCCTCAACAGTTACAGGGGGATTAAGCTTCAATGACTTTGGGAGGGACCATTCAATCCACTGCAGTGTGCAACTGTGGCAGGGTTACATAGTCCTACCTCAGAAATTCCTGACCAAACCCTCAATCAAAGTGTTCTGGTAGCTGGGACGCAGCTTTGGTTTAGGAACCAAAAAAGAGGCATTGAATGTCCACTACAGCAACTTAAGTTTGATTTCTGCCCAACAGAGTTTTTTTATTTATGTATGTCATGCGGCACCTTAGTAGGCTGTCCATCTATTGCATTTCTAGATATCTCATGATTAGTTAGCTACCAGTAGATGCCTTTTTGAGAAAAGATATTCTGAGTTGCTATTCTGACTGTGTAGCTGATTGGGTAAAGGTTTCTGTTTAGTCTGATATTTAAGCACTTGCAGCTGGCTCCTCCCACTGTGAGATCCCCATTCTCTTGCTGAGATCAGGGAAGCCAATTCTGTGGCAGCATCTCTCACATCACCTATAGTCTACAGAAGACAGTCAGTCATCAAAGAGATTCTCAAGGATGGCAGAGACCCCTTACCATTGCATTTATTCTAACAGCTTTATTGAGATATAATTCACAAGCCCTACAATTCACCCAATAAAGTGTACAATTCAATGCTTCTGAACACGTTACAGAGTTGTTCAGCCATCAGGCCAATCAATTTTAGAACATTTTCACCACCATCAACCCCCTGCACCCTAAAAACCTATTTCCACCAATCCCAGACCTAGGCAACCACTAATCTACATTTTTTTTTTGCTATTATTATATATACTTATTATTATTTTTTAAAATTTTATTTTGTCGATATACATTGTGGTTGATTATTGTTGCCCCTTACCGAAACCTCCCTCCCTCCTCCCCCCCCCCCCCCCCCCCCCCCCCCCCCCC
>NW_007730383.1:63980-64275 GCF_000696425.1 Galeopterus variegatus
CCTCCCTCCCACCCAACAATGTCCTTTCTGTTTGCTTGTCGTATCAACTTCAAGTAATTGTAGTTGTTATATCTTCTTCCCCCACCCCCCGTTTTTTTTTTGTGTGTGTGTGAATTTATTTATTAATTTTAGCTCCCACCAATAAGTGAGAACATGTGGTATTTCTCTTTCTGTGCCTGACTTGTTTCACTTAATATAATTCTCTCAAGGTCCATCCATGTTGTTGCAAATGGCAGTATTTCATTCGTTTTTATAGCTGAGTAGTATTCCGTTGTGTAGATGTACCACATTTTCC
>NW_007730383.1:66293-69122 GCF_000696425.1 Galeopterus variegatus
TAAAGTTGGGTAGTGTTATGCCTCCAGCTTTATTTTTTTTGCTCAGCATTGCTTTGGCTACAGGTGGTCTTTTGTTATTCCATATAAATGTCTGGATAGTTCTTTCCATTTCTGAGGAAAATGTCTTTGGAATTTTGATGGCGATTGCACTGAATTTGTATATCACTTTGGGTAGTATGGACATTTTCACTATGTTGATTCTTCCAATCCAAGAGCATGGGATATCCTTCCATCTTCTTGTATCCTCTCCTAAACTACTTTTTGTTTCTATAAATTTTCCTATTGTAAACATTTCATATAACATAATTATTTTTGTAATGGGCTTTTGTGATAGCCTCTTTTTACTTAGCATAATGTTTTCAAATTTCATCCATGTTGTAGCATGTATCAGCACTTCATTCTTTTACTATGGTCAAATAATACTCCGTTATGGATATATCACATTTTGTTTATCTGTTTATCTCTTTTTTTTTTTTTTACCTTTTTGTCTTTTTTCGTGACCGGTAACAGGATCGCAACCCTCAGTGTCACGCCTGCACCACGCTCAACCAGTGAGCAGACCGGTCTCTATATGGGATCCGAACCCTCGGCAGGAGAGCCGCCGCGCTCCCAAGCGCCGCACTCTACTGAGTGCGCCACCGGGCTGGCCCTATCTGTTTATCTTTTGATAGACATTTGAGCTGTTTCCACCTTTTGGTTATTATAAATAATGCTGCTATGAACACTTTTATTCACATTTTTGTGTGGGACTATATCTTCATTTATCTTGGATATATACCTGGGAGTGAAATTGCTGGGTAATATGGTAGCTCTATGTTTAACATTTTGTTTGTTTGTTTGTTTATTTGTTTGTTTTGGTGGCTGGCTGGTATGGGAATCTGAACTCTTGACCTTGGTGTTACAAGGCTGTGCTGTAACCAACTGAGCTAACCGGCCAGCCCTAACGTTTTTTAAAATGTATCTTTCTTTTTTTATGTTTAGCATTTAAAGAACGGCCAAATTATTTTCCAGAGAAGCTTCACCATTTTATATCCCGTCAGCAACATATAAGTGTTACAGCTTCTTCACATCCTCACCAACAGTTGCCATTGTCTATCTTTTTCATCACAGTCATCCCCATGAGTATTAGATGGTATCTCACGGTTTTAACTTACATTTTCCTAATGACTTCCTAATGAATTTGAGCATGTTTTCATGTGTTTATTGGCCAGTTGGATTTCTTTGGAGATATGACTATTCAAATCCTTTGCCCATTTTAAAATTTGGTTGTCTTTTTATTGTTGAATTGTAAGAGTTCTTTCTATATTCTGGATACAAGCTCCTTATTAGATATATGTTTTGCAAATATTTTCTCTAATTCTGTGGTTTGTTTTTTCACTTTATTGATGGTGTCCTTTGTAGCACAAAAAATTTTAATTTTGATGAAGTCCTATTTATCTACTTTTTAATTTTGTCACTTGTGCTTTTGTTTTTGCATCTAAGAAGTCATTGCCTAACCCAAGGTCACAAAAATTTACTCCTAAGGTTTACTTGTAAGAGTTTTATAGTTTCAGCTCTTACAATTTTGTGTACAGTATAAGGAAGGAGCCCAATTTCATTCTTTTACATGTGGATATCCAGTTGTCCCAGCACCATTTGTTGAAGACAATTCTTTCCACATTTTATTGTCTTGGCACCCTTTTAAAAGTGAATGGATTGTAAATGTGAGGTTTTATTTTAGGACTCTTAATTCTATTCCATTGATCTATATGTCTATCCTTATGCCAATATCCCACTGTTTTGATTTTTGTAGGTTTGTAGTAAGTTTTGAAATCAGAAAGTGTGAGTCCTTCAACTTTATTCTTTTTCCAGGATTGTCTTGGCTATTCTGAGTCCTTTGCATTTCNTATTTGTTTGTTTTGGTGGCTGGCTGGTATGGGAATCTGAACTCTTGACCTTGGTGTTACAAACTTACTTGTAGTAAGTTTTGAAATCAGAAAGTGTGAGTCCTTCAACTTTATTCTTTTTCCAGGATTGTCTTGGCTATTCTGAGTCCTTTGCATTTCCATACAAATTTTAGGATCAACTTGTCAATATCTGCAAAAACGCCAGCTGGAATTTTGGTAAGGATTTCATTAAATCTGTATATCAGTTTGGCGAGTATTGCCATTTTAATGTTATTAGACATTCCAATTTATAAACATGCAATGTCTTTCCATTAATTTAGATTTTCTTTAGCTTCCTCCAACAATGTTTTATAGCCTTCAGAGTGCATGTCTTGTATTTCTTTTGTTACCAATGAATTTCTTAATACCTTGGTGAAAAGAGTGGCCTTTTGTGTTTCCAAGGGCACATGACTAGGGCATGAACAAGCAGGTTGTACAAAACAGATCTATTCAGACATTCCATCTCCCTAAGCTTTCATGTGCTTTTCCTTTACAATACTCATATTAAAGAGTGGTTCTCAAAATCACAACAATGGACTCGTGGGAATTATTGGAAATACAGATCTCAGGCACTGCTCAGACTTACTGAATCAAAATCCTGAGCTTATTCATATGCAATTAACACTTGAAATGCATTCTTATTCCAGTAACCTGGGGAAGCTATAGCATTCCACTTCATCGACCATAGGCCACCACTAAACCCAGACTTCAGTTAGCTAAAGTAGAAGACTTCCAATGCCTCTTTCAAGTACTTAAAACAACATATTAAATCTCAAATCTAGAGTGAATAAATGCATTTCAACAATTTTGCCTGTTCATATTTTACCTAATTACATTTCATAATAATGAGTTTTATTTTCTTAGACTGCACTCCTATGTATGCTCCCAAGATTCATGTCAATGT
>NW_007730383.1:70377-73102 GCF_000696425.1 Galeopterus variegatus
GAGAAAGCACCGACTTAAATCTGCATAACAGACCTTATCCTTGTTTACCGTGCTTTTCACATCACCTCCCCATTAATAGCCTCCCCAACATACTTCTTTCTTTGTTCCAGTTGAAAATGGTATGTAAGACTGAATTCAAAGTCACCTCTTGGAGATTTACTTATTTCTCTGAGTATCTCCCATGTATGCATAGGTATACATGTAAATAAACTTCTTGTTTTTTTGTGTGTTTTTTCTCTTGCTAATCTGACTTGTTACAAAGGTTCACCCCAGCTAAGAACTATGAATGGTAAAGGGAAGATTACTTTTCCTCCCCTACATACTCATTGAAAGCTTTCTATGCAAGGTAAGTTGAAAAGTCTGGAAGTTTCTTCATACAGGGCTGCAAGACCTCCTCTTCTAGCAAGAGATATTTAGAGAGACTTGGGGATTGAAAGTTGTCCGCATCGTCCATGTTGGTCCAAATGTCTCAGTTATACATCTCGTAGTCCTATTTCTTCAAAATCAGTGTCCTTACTGTAAGAGATCTGGGAGTGAACTGTCAAATAATATGTAAATTATGGTACATACATATAATAGAAAGGTATGCAATGATTAAATATTATTGATTTGGGAAAAGGCCCAGCTGCAGGCATAAAAAGCAAAAACAAGGTTTTCGGGAGAAGAAGAAATTCTGCCTCAACAGGGCACCATCAATTTCTGCCTGGTTTTCCAGCCTACTGGTCTGCTCTATAAATTTTGAACTTGGTAGCTGCTTCCCACACCCCACAATTGTGCGAGCCAATTCCTTTTAAAATATGTATATATGTGTAAAAGATATATGTGTGTATGTGTATGTATATAAATTAGTTGTTTCTCTTGACAACCCTGACTGATACAGATTTTTCATACTGAGAGTGCTTCTAGAGGAACAGAATTGTTAAGAATGAATTGGTGCGGGGGGTACTGAAAATGGTGCTCTAATATGATTTGATTTTAAGGCAATAATGACTTTATTTCCACTAGTAAAGATAGCATCAATTGTTCATGGCATAATATGGCAATAGAGATACCCAAAATATCACTATTGGATACCCCTGATCAAATGCATATAAGAGGCAAGGTTCTGGGTAACTGCGTATTTGACACCTTGGAACATTTTTGTCAAACTAAGAAGTATAATACAATGGGCTGGTTGCACCTAACTGCACTGGAGAAATGGGAAAAGAAAGGGATGAGCTTAGGGATTCTAATTCCATCCTCAAGCTCCACAACAATTACATGAAGGTTTCTCTATGTGCCCAGAAGGAAACCATAATCTCCTGCAGCTGCAGAACTGATCTTGCTGAAAAGCAAACTCACAGTCTCATCCTGTGAGTGGCTGACTTACAACACAAATTGAATTCCCAACCTCACAGCATACCTATATTAAAGCAAAGCATTGATTGGGAGTAAATGTGATCCTGAAAACTGGAATGTGGACATGTGGGCTGATTCTGATGAAGATAGGAGCATTGAACTCCTAAATTCTGCCGGGTTTTCTTTGCCAGTTGAAGCAGCCCTTCCACCTTTGTGTGAAGAAGTTAACCTTGCTTTGTCTGAAGAAACTGTAATGGCCACCACTGAAGTAGCTGCCTTGTGGCTTGGCCAGTTCTCCTCAGGACCTACCCCCACCATCCATCCTTGCTACTAGACCTCTAACTAGACTCATGTCCCAGCAGGCCCTGACAGGTGAGGTACAAAGTGTAACCTGTAGGAGGTGTACTACACTCCAAAAGAACTGCATGATTTTTCCAATGTATACAAATAAAAACTGGAGAATAGTATGGGAACGCATACTAAGAGTGTGGAATAATGGTGGAAGGAACATAAAGTGGAATCAGGCCAGATTTAGTGATATGAGCCTACAAGCAGAGATTCTGGAATTCAGTGTTGGAGCTCAAGGGGTTAGAATGGGCTCTACAGTTTGCTTGGCTGGGTGGCTAAAACATGGAGCAAAAGGTGGCCTACACCAAATGAAGTTTAAATGCCAGAACTACCTTGCTGTACTGTAAAGGAAAGTTTCCAAAAGCTCAAGAATATGGGAGTGTTAGCATGGATTTATCATGTAAGACTTGCTCGCCAACACAGGCAGGGTCCAGAGGACACATCTTCCACCACAAAGATGAGAAATACATTTTTGAGGGGAATTGCAGCATCCTGGAAGAGCTCTGTGGTTGCTTCTCTCTGTAGGTCAGAAATTACAGTGGGAACTACTGCCACTGAACCGGAATTCTTCAATACAATGGGGATAATTGAATCCCAGGGTGGCAGAGACCAAGTGCTGACTATGCATGGTATCCTAGAAGAGAAACACATAAGCAGCCTACTAAATTCTTACTTGATCTGTATAAGCTGAAGATTTCTAGGTTAAGTGAGCAGAAGTCTAACTCGAATCACCAAAACAGAAATCATGGCCCCTCAATCAATTCCCAGATTTGAACCAATTTACAGATTTGGAATTCCTTGAGTGAGGAAGGACCTGTCACACTGCCAAAAACATATGCTGTTAATCTTTCTCTCAGCCTTCCACAAAGGGACTTACGGCCTTTAACCAGGGTGAGTGTGTTTTGGGGATAAGGAAGTAATGATATTTTTGAAAGATCACTGGACATTGGCTCTAAATCGACACTAATTCCAGGAGACCCAAGATATCATTGTGGTCTACCAGTCAGAATAGGGGCTTATGGAGGTCAGGTTAGCAAAG
>NW_007730383.1:73542-76413 GCF_000696425.1 Galeopterus variegatus
CCCAAGATATCATTGTGGTCTACCAGTCAGAATAGGGGCTTATGGAGGTCAGGTTAGCAAAGAAGTTTTGGTTTAGTTCTGTCTCACAGTGGGTCCAAGAACCCATCCTGGGTTATTCTCCTCGCTCCAGAATGAATAACTGGAATAGACATCCTCAGCAACTGGAAGAATCCTCACACTGAGTGAGGGCTATTATGGTGGGAAAGGCAAAGTGGAAGCTACTAGAAACTGCCTCTACCTAGGAAAATAATAAACGAAAAACAATACCACATTCTTAGAGAGAGTGCAGAGATTGAGAGATGCAGGGGTGGTGATTCCCACCACAAGCCCATTTGGCTTGCTTATTTGGCCTGTGAAGAAGACAGAAGGATCTTGCATTAACCAGGTTGTGCCTCCAACTCATTTGCTATTCCAGATGTGGTTTCATTGCTTGAGCAAATTAACACATCCTTGGTGCCTGGTATGCAGCTCTTGATTGGGCAAATGCTTTTTCCTTAATACCTGTCAGTAAAGACCACCAGAATCAGTGGCAGGGCAGCAAAACAGCTTCACTGTCCAACTCTCCAGCCCTAGGTCATATTTAGCCTGCAGGGATCTTGATCACCTTTCCCTTCCACAAGATAGCACGCACACTGGTTTTGTACAGTAATGACATTATGTTGATTGAACCTAATGAGCAAGACATCTACTCTTGGCTTATTGCTAAGACAATTGCAAGCCAGAGGGTGGGGAATAAATCTGACAAAAATTCAGGAGGCTTCTACCTCAGTGACATTTTTAGGAGTCTGATGGCATGTGGAACATCAAAATATTCCTTCTAAGTTGAAGGATATGTTGTTGTGTCTGACCCCATCTACAACCAAAAAAGAGGCATAACGCTTTGTGAGCCTCTTTGGATTTTGAAGGCCCATATTCTACTTTTGGGTTTGCTACTGTGGCCCATTGCTGCTAGACCCCAAAAGCTGCTAGATTTATGTGGGGTTCAGAATGAGAAACAGCTCTGCGACACATCCAGCCTGCCATGCAAACTGCTTTGCCACTTGGGCCATGTGATCCAACAGACCCAGTGGTGCTTGAAGTGGCAGTGGCAGATAGGGATGCTGTTTGGCAGCTTTGGCAGGCTCCTAGATGAATCACAGGACAGATTCTTAAGATTTGGAGCAAAGCTCTGCTGTCCTCTGTGGATAACTACTCTACTTTTGAGAAATAGCTTGGGGCTTACCACCAGGCCTAGCACACACTGAATGCTTAACCATGGGCCACCAAGTTTCCATGCAACCAGAACTACTGATAATGAACTGGATGTTGTCTGCAAGTCTTAAAGTTAGGCATGCACGGCAGCACTCCATCATCAAATGGAAGTGGCATATATGAGATCAAGCTCAAGCAGGCCCTGAAGGCAAAGAAAGTTACATGAGGAAGTGGCCCAAACGCTCACAGCCCCCACTGCTGCTCGTTGCCTTCTCTCTCCTATCTTGCCCTGGAGCCTCATGGGGAGTTCCCTACGATCAGTTGACTGAGGAAGAGAAGACTCTGACCTGATTTACAGATGAACCTACATGATATGCAGGCACCACCCACGAGTGGATAGCTACACTCTTAGCCCCTTTCTGCAGCATTCCTGAAGGACAGCAGTAAAGGAAATCCTGGTGGGCAGAACTTCAAGAAGGGCACCTAGTTGCTCACTTTGCTTGGAAAGAGAAATCACCAGAGGTACTAGTGTACCCCGATTCATGGACTGTGGCCAGTGGTTTTGTTGATGATTGAGGACTCGGAAGGACCGTGATTGGAAAATTCGTGACAAGGAGGTCTAGGGAAGAGATACATGTGTAGATCTCTCTGAATGGGCAACAAAATGTGAATATATTTGTGTCCCATGTGAATGTCCACTAAAGGGTGACCTTATTAGAGGAGGATTTTAACAGCCAAGCCAATAGTATGACTCGTTCTATGGATACTAGTCAGCCTTTCTCCCCAGCCACCCCTGTCATCACCCAACGGGCTCAGGAACAAAGTGGCCGCAGTAGCAGGGATGGAGATTATGCCTGGGCTCAGCAACATGGACTTCCACTCACCAAAGCCAACCTGGCTACAGCCACTACTGAGTTTCTAATCTGCCAGCAGCAGAGAACAACATTGTGTCCCTAGCAAGGCACCATTCCCCAGAGTGATCGGCCTGGTTGATCAGGCAGATGGATTCCACTCACCAAAGCCAACCTGGCTACAGCCACTACTGAGTTTCTAATCTGCCAGCAGCAGAGAACATCATTGTGTCCCTAGCAAGGCACCATTCCCCAGAGTGATCAGCCTGGTTGATCAGGCAGATGGATTCCACTGAAACACTTCCATCATGGGAGTGGCAGTGCTTTGTTCTCACTGAAACAAACACTTACTCTGGATATGAATTTGCCTTCCCTGCTCACGATGCTTCTGTAAAAATGACCATCCATGGATTTAGAGAATACCTTATCCACTGTTGTGGTATTCCACACTGATCAAGGAAGTCACTTCATAACAAATGAAGGATGGCAATGGGCCCTGCTCACAAAGATCACATTTACTGATCTTACCATGTTCCCCACCATCCTAAAGCCCCTGGCTTGATAGAATGGAGGAATGGCTTTTTAAAGACTCAGTTACAGCATCAGCTAGGTGGTAATACCTTGCATGCCTAGGGTGAGGTTCTCCAAGAGTCTGTATATTCCCTAAGACAGTATCCAGTATATGGTACTGTTTCTCCCATAGCCAGGATTCACAGTTCCAGGAGTCAGGGGTGAAAATGGGAATGTCACCACCCACTATTACACTTAGTGACCCAGTAGCAAAATTTTTGCTTCCCATTCCCATGGCTTTATGCTCTGGTGGTCTAGA
>NW_007730383.1:76894-78227 GCF_000696425.1 Galeopterus variegatus
CTTAGTTTCAAAGAGAGGAATGCTTCTTCCAGGAGACACAGCAACGACTCCTTTGAACTGGAAGTGAATACTGCCACCAGGCTGCTTCGGGCTCCTCACGCTACTGAATCAACAGGCAAAGAAGGAGTTATAGTATTGGATGAGGTGACTGGTCTTCATCATCAAGGGGAAGTTGGACTGCTAGTCTGCAATAGAGGTAGGGAAGAGTATGTCCAGAATATAGGAGATCACTTAGGATGTCTCTTAGTGCTATCATGCCCTGTGGATAACACATGCCATGTGCTATCATGCCCCTAATGGACAAGTACAATCACCCAGTTCAGGCAGGGCTACTAAGGTCTCAAACCCTTCAGGAATGAAGGTTTAGGTCATCACAAGGCAAAGAACCAAAACCAGCTGAAGTGCTTGCTGAGGGCAAAGGGAATATGGAATGGGCAGAGGAGGACCANCAAAACCAGCTGAAGTGCTTGCTGAGGGCAAAGGGAATATGGAATGGGCAGAGGAGGACCATCAGTTTTGCCCATGTGATCAATTGCAGATAAGAGGTCTATAATTTTATGAATATTTCTTTCTTATTTTGTTATGAATGTTTGTGTATATATTCTGTGTGTGTGTGTGTATACTCTTTTTTCTTCCCTATCTTATCCTCTTGCAATATAACATAAAATGTATACATAACAGTTAACTTTACATTACAGTATTTAAGTGACAGGATATCAAGGAGAGTAAACATCTCCCAGATATTTTGCATCTTCTTCTGGGGGAAGATTTAGTGCATTTTTGGTTATAAACAGGATAGTTGTGCCATGTTAGGTAGAAGCATGGCTTTGTTACTGTCTTTATTTTATGGATAGACGTGTATAAGTGCCAAGCTGACAGGGCGAGCTGTGATGGTTAGTTTCATGAGTCAACTTGGCCAGTCTGCAGTGCACAGTTGTTTAATCATATACTAATCTAGGTGTTGCTGTGAAGGTATTTGTAGATGTGGTTAACATCTACAGTCAGTTGACTTTAAGTAAAGTAGATTGCCCTTGATGATGTAGGTGTGCTCATCCGAATAACTGAAGACTTTAAGAGGAAAAAAACAGGGCCGGCCCGGTGGCGCACTGGAGAGNCAAAACCAGCTGAAGTGCTTGCTGAGGGCAAAGGGAATATGGAATGGGCAGAGGAGGACCACCAGTTTTGTCCATGTGATCAATTGCAGATAAGAGTTCTATAATTTTATGAGTATTTCTTTCTTATTTTGTTATGAATGTTTGTGTATATATTCTGTGTGTGTGTGTGTGTATACTCTTTTTTCTTCCCTATCTTATCCTCTTGCAATATAACATAA
>NW_007730383.1:82041-82459 GCF_000696425.1 Galeopterus variegatus
TGGGTCCTGCACTAATTCCAGGTAGTTAGCATCAGGATTGAATTGTAAGACACCTGGTTGGTGTCCACAGAGAACTGGAGAATTTCTTGCAGTGGAAAACCCACACATTTGGTGTCAAAAGTGTTGTGCAAGAGTCGAATAGAAATAATTTTTCCCTTTAGTAATTATGAATTTATAAAATAGAGTTTAAGTATATATTTTGCTCTCTCTTCTCTTAATTGATTTAAGAAGCAATTGTATGTAATAATGTATATAATGTATTGGACTTAAGACATGTGGAAATATAACATATGCAATATATTTGTCAATTGCAGCACAAAGGAGATGAGGAGAGCAAAACTCTTTTGGGTTAAAAAAATGACTACAAATGGTAAAGTAATAGTTACAACAATGTATTGTTGAAATTATAACATTAGTA
>NW_007730383.1:82485-86711 GCF_000696425.1 Galeopterus variegatus
ATGACTACAAATGGTAAAGTAATAGTTACAACAATGTATTGTTGAAATTATAACATTAGTATATATGATAAGTATAGCAGTAATACAACAAAAAAAGAGGGAAAGGAAATAGAGCTGTCTGGGAGTAACATTTCCATATATCACTGGAATTAAGCTAGTAAAAATCTGAAGCTAAACAATGACTACAAATGGTAAAGTAATAGTTACAACAATGTATTGTTGAAATTATAACATTAGTAGATATGATAAGCATAGCAGTAATACAACAAAAAAAGAGGGAAAGGAAATAGAGCTGTCTGGGATTAACATTTCCATATATCACTGGAATTAAGCTAGTAAAAATCTGAAGCTAAAAGAAAGAAAATCTGAAGCTGATTCTCATAAGTTAAATGTACATGGTACGACCTAGAGCAACCACTAAAAAATACCCTAAAATATGGCTAAAAAAATTAAAGCAATTGAAATGCTACATTAGAAAATATTCACGTAGTGCAAAAAGAAAAAGCAGAAAAGTAGGAATGGGGGAGGAAAAGACATGAAACATACAGAAAAGAAAAAGTAAAATGGCAGATCTAAATTTTACTATATCAATAATAACATTAAATGTAAACAGATTAAATAATCCAATTGAAAGACAAGAGATTTTCAAACTGAATAGATGAACATGATCGAACTATATGCTGTCTACAGGAGCCATGTCTTAGTTCTAAAGATACAAACAGATTGAAAGTAAAAGGATGGAAAAAAGATATATCATACAAACAATCACCACAAGAAAGCAATAATGCCTATAGTAACACCAGACAAAATAGAGTTTAAAAAAAAAATGTTATTAGACATAGTGACATTTTATAGTGATCAAAGGAGTCAATCTATGAGAAAAATATAACAATTACAAACATATATGCACCCAACAGCAGAGTACTGGAATACATGACACAAAATCTGACAAAAAGATGTAATAGACAAGTCAACAATAATATCTGGACACCTCAGTACCTCACTTTCAATAATGTATAGACCAATTAGATAAAAGATCCACAAAAAATAGAAGATTTGAACAACACTATAAACCAGCTAGACCTTGCAGACATCTATAGAATTCTCTAACCACCAGCAGCAGCATATATATTCTCAAGATCACATGGAACATTCTCCAGGATAGAACATATGTGAGGCCCTAAAACAAACCTCAATAAATTTAAGAAGATAAAAATAATAATACAAACTATGTTCTAAGACCACAAGGGAATGAAACTAGAAATCAATAAGAGGGGAAAACTTGGGAAATTCACAAATAAGTGATTTTTTAAATTGTGGGGTACAGTGTGTTGTTTCAATATACACATATCCCGCACAATGATTCACTTAAAAGAGTGCATATTAAATAACATTAAATAAGGGTCACTTAAAATAGTGTATATTAAATAACATTAAATAAGGATCTCACAGGTATTCACACATAAGTCCAATTAGCTGGGCACTTTAATGCTGGCCATAGACCGGGCAGGCGATAAATCCAAGTGATGGGCATCCTATAAATCATTTTTCCCAACAGGAGGATGAGTGGAGCTTTCTTACAGGATCAAGCACATTGTGGCTGTCCTCTTCTTAGGATAATTTCTCTCCCAGGAAACTCCTGATAACTCTATGCTGTCCTTAAAGGAATGAATCTCTGTTGGGTCTTACAATCAGTTTACCAGATACTTCCAGCACCACTGGAAGCCAGGACTGGCCATAGTTCCAGTTCCCTTCACAAACTCTCCTAAACCCCCCCAAATTACTTTATGTCTTTTCTGATGTGTTCAATCAAACATGTTTCAACTCCACTTAGAGACAAACTAAAACTCCCCCCGTTTCATGGTCCCACATTACTTTTGTACGCATAACTGACTAATTCTACTCCTGTCTTTTCCAGGGATGCGTTATGATATTTTGTGTCTTGCACAATTTTGCCTTCGTGGACTTCTTTCTCCATAAAAATACTAAAAGTTATATTTTAAAAGTATTAAGATTTTACTAAAAATTTGCATTGGCATAAAGATATTCATTTTCTTCCACCTAAAACTTTATTTCTTTCTTCTGATTTTAAAAGAAATTAAAACATTTTCATGGGTCTCTAAAAATACTGTGGGCTCTCACTTAAGTTGGCCTAGGTCTTTCCATCTTTGTATCCTTAGTTTTCAGTCAGGACACAATGGATATTCAATGAATTTTTGTTGAATGAGGTTAATATTGTAGACCAGCCTACTCCAAAAAGTTGAGAATCGAATGGAAGAATAGTTTCAGAAGCAATATATGAACTGTGAGTTCTATGCAAATAAAAGGAATTTGGGGGAAGGAAAGGATTATTTTAATTTGAAAAGAGATGATGTTAATTTGGGGAATGGAATCCAAGATTTCATCCACAGGAGGCTGGTCACCAGGCTGTGAGGGAGAAAAAGGAAGAAAATTTTTGATTCCTTCAGTATCTCGCCGAGGCCTGGGCTTGAGTGGTTCTCGCCCCTGGGTTTGGACAGCTGTCAGGAAAATCAGCAGGAAACGGGAACAAACATATGTCAAGACACAGGCAACATCAGACTGTGCAAGCTGATCCACAGCCCAGCTCCACCAGATGGCAGTATGGCAATGGGGCGTCCGATGAAGCGTCTCTAAAAGGTCCCAATTAAATGACCTTGTGCTGATGCCAGAGCAGGGGAACTGTTTGTTTGGATTATTGCTGATAATTTTTCTTCTTATTATCTAATGAGGATTTTTTAAACAAACATCAAAGAATACAAAAGTGAGTGTGTTATTCTAGTCCTTGTCCACATGAAACTACTATCAAATAGGGAGTTAAGACATGAAAATAAACCAGTAATATTTATTGATGGTCACTGTGTACAAATTACATTATCATCATCATCATTATCAATTGAAAAATACCACTGATGATGATTTTTCATTGAGTTGACCTTGGTGAATTTCTTCTGCGGCCTATATGTGGAAATTAACTCACTGGGTGATGTTATACATTGTATGGACACAGCCAGGAATAATATTCATTCAGACAGTAGCCCATGGATGGAGAAGTGTCATGGCATCAGAGACTGCCCTATGGCCAAGCACAGGCCCCACCTCTCCCTCAGCAGCCAAGGCCTTGCAGAGTGCCCAGCATCACCACCTCATCCCACTTACCTGTGCAGGCGGCCAAGTGGTTACAAGGGCATGGGACTGGGAATCAGGATACTTGTTTGCTGGGGCTGCCATAATAGCCTACCACACACTGGGTGACTTAAATGACAGAGATTTATTTTCTTACAGTTCTGGAGGGTAGAAGTCTGAGATCAAGGTGTCAGCAGGATTGGTTTCTTCTGAGCCCTCTATCCTTGTAGAAAGTTGTTTTCTTCCTGTGTCTTTATGCGGTCATCCTTCTGTGCTTGTCTGTGTCCAATCTTTTCTTCTTAAAAGGACATCAGTCAGATTGGATTAGGGCCCACCCTAATGACCTTAATTCTTCTTAAGAGAGCCTGTCTCCAAATACAGTCATGTTCTGAGGAGTTGGGGCTTAGGACTTCAACATACGAATTTTGGAGGGACACAACTCAGCCCATAGCAAAACCTCAATTCTTGTCCTGGTTCTCCTACTTACTAAGTGGGCGATGTACTAACGCTAAGCAAGTCACTCTCTGGGCCTCAGGCTTATTTGCTATAAAAGTGAGGTTGTTGGATTATGTCATCTCTGTGGTCTAAAAGTCTGTGATATCTACAATCAATACTAGTCTGAATTTTGCAATACCAGGAGCGGAACAATTTCCACACCAGCCACAAAGGACAATTGTCTCTGCATGGAAATAAGCATGTGTATGCAAGTAAGTGTTTTTGTATTCTCCTGTATCTATAAAAACAGCGTTCATCAACTTATGAAGACCTCCTTCTACATGTGCACGCACACTCAGTACTTTAAGGATAATATCAGAACAAAACACAGTAAGAATGTTTTCTCCAGGAAAACTGGTAATTTTCCCTTTATTCCATCTTTGAAAGAAAATTGCAAGGAATCGACCTACTGGTAGTTCCCCAGTATCCCCATCCTCTTTCGTGAGTCCCTCTATGCCTGTGATATTCTCTCTGCATGGGTTATACACTCCTGTGCCCACCCCTACCCTATTCCTGCAAGGCAAACCCTATGTCAAAGGCTCAACTCAAATGTCAACTCCTCCATAAAACCTTCCTGACCTCCCCCG
>NW_007730383.1:87224-88196 GCF_000696425.1 Galeopterus variegatus
CCTATGTCAAAGGCTCAACTCAAATGTCAACTCCTCCATAAAACCTTCCTGACCTCCCCCGAAAACATTGTCTGCTCTTTACTCTATGTAGCACCTGGCATACTTCTCTGTAATAATAAACAGCACCAGACAGCGATACTAACTGGCCAGGCCTATGCAGTTGTTCTTCTTAAATCTCCTGTATTTGTTCACTTATCAGGACTCTGGCAGCCACTATACTAGGCCTCCATGTTTCTGCCAACACACTGTATCCAGTCTACACCGGGCCTCAGTAATAAAGAGCTATCAATTATCACTCAGGGCTGACATTCCTTTCTGTCCCAGAGGCTGGCCTTGTTTTATTTCAGAATGTGCCAATGAAATTATCTTAAAGGGAGAGCAATATTCCCAAATGCTCCTTCTCCAGAGAACATTGGTGGGTGGATGAGGCCAGCACTATGGGCATTACCAGTCACTTAGGGGATCAAATCAAAAACACAAGGGTCTCTTTCCACCCTCTCCCCAGCTCTCTCTTATCCCCATGTGTACATCAGGTAGAGGTTCCTACAAAATAGCCAGAGACGTAAAGCAAACCAGGCTACTCAATACTCATCTTTTCTTTTTCTCTCAAGCATCCTCCACACCAATACTGCCCACTTGATTTGGAAGACATGTCAGAAATAGACCCTAAACTTGGGCTCTGTGTGGTCATCACATTTCTCATGGAAGAGGCCAAGCTGTGATTCATACAAGATGTGTGCTCTTCAATAAGCAGGAAAGGCCACACTGGAGCTCCGGAGAGTGATGAGGACTGTCTTCTGGCACAGAAGACAAATCACCCAAATTTAAATGCCAGGTGTCCAAGAACTGGCAACAACATTCTCTAAGGGATTAACAGTTAGCTAGCAACTAACTGTGACTGTAAGCAGATTAGTAACTTATCTGGTTCTTTCATCTGTAATAAAATAAGGGTTGAACTCCATGATCTCCAAG
>NW_007730383.1:88502-90316 GCF_000696425.1 Galeopterus variegatus
AGTAACTTATCTGGTTCTTTCATCTGTAATAAAATAAGGGTTGAACTCCATGATCTCCAAGATATCTTCTCTAGCTATGGCACCCGGGTTCTACTAATCCAACCCAGGAAGTTTTTTCTGAAGAGAAATTTTCAAGAGGAAGGAGAGCAAAAGAGTGTTAGGTAAGGAATTACAGTCTAGCTGCTTTCTCTTGATGGAAAGAGACCAAATTCATAGCAAATTATCCTACCAATGGACTTAGAAAAGAAATGTAGATGTGAAAATATTTATTTGTTTATATTTCAGCTTTCTGCTAGTGAAAATTTTTGTCTATTTCAATTAAATAGAGAACTGAATTTGCTTAACTACTGAATTTGCTTAATAGGATGACATTAGAATAAAAGATATAATGGATATCTCTGTAATAAGTCATCTTTTATTCTGAATTCAATCATATATTTTGTATATATACAAATGTAAAATATTTTGATGCAAAATTCATAGAACAGAAGCATATTAAGTTGAAGTTAAAGTGGGATGATTTTTGACAGCTAAGTTCAATAACTTGAGCTTTAGCTTTAGTTCAGAAGCTGCCATTTCAAAGAATTTTTCAGCATTGGACTATGGGTCAGTGGAGGAAAACCTGTGATCTAGGAAGGTCATCCTCGGCACCCCCACCCCCCTCCTTTCCTGCCACATTCTGTGCCTTTCCTCTCAACAGCCTCATGACCTCAATGGCCTCTTGTGGAACCTACACCCTCATTTGTCCCTCTGTTTTTTAGGTCCGTTCCCTTTCCCCATTTCTCCACCTATTATAATTCCCAACTTAGCTTTGCTTTCTGCAAACATTCAGTTCCCCAGCTATTTCTCCATCCTACTTTCATTGAAATTAGGCTGCACCTGTCCTACATTTCCTGAGGGCTACATTCCTGAGAATCAGTGGTCTGTTGTGGTGGCCTGCTAAAAATTTAGGTGCTCTTGCAGTGCTCCTAGGTCTTGAGGAAAAAGCATGCAGCAAAGGAGATCCATCCTGGGCAAACTGCCCTGAAGCTCGGAGGGCAATTCCTGGAGCTCACTCTAGAAGGATTACTAATAAATAGGAGTGGTTTCAGGGGACATTACTGTGACTTATGCTCATTTATACCAACACATGTTTAAGAGAGTCATCAGGGTAGTGAGCATTAAGAAAATTTGGGTGGGGGAGGTGTGCAGAACGAGATGTTGACCAAAGGTTACAAAGTTCCAGTTAAACAGGAGGAATAGGCTTTCAAGATCTATTGCACAGCAAAGTGACCATAGTTAATAACAATGTATAGTATATTTCAAAACTGCAAAATCACTTCTGGTCAAGATGGAGGAATAGACGGTCCCCAGCATCTCTCTCCCCCAAATCAGTGAATTTACAACTATAAAAATGTAACATCAGCCACGCTGGGGCCACTGGAGCTCAGGTGAAGAGGAGGAGAGACCTACGGAGTTCAAGAAGGTGGAAGAAACCACGAAGAGAGAAAGAAAAAACTGCTCTCAGTGTTTCGGGCTGTCTCCACAGAGCCCATTTCATAGTGACGGAAGAGACATCTGCTCGATGATAGTATTGAGGGACCTTATCACGCCTCTCAGCATTGGACAGATCATTTGGGCAGCCAACCAACAGAGTAACCATTATTGTTTCAGAGGGAGAGAAGAAATCTAGGGTGATTGGAGGGGGAGGAGGGAGAGAAAGGGGGATGAGGAGAGACTGGACAAGGGGCATAAAGAATAATTACAATTTGTAACAATATATATGCTAGTAATATTGATCTGATCAACATATCAATGTTCAAACCCAAAAATAT
>NW_007730383.1:90666-92175 GCF_000696425.1 Galeopterus variegatus
GGGAGAGAAGAAATCTAGGGTGATTGGAGGGGGAGGAGGGAGAGAAAGGGGGATGAGGAGAGACTGGACAAGGGGCATAAAGAATAATTACAATTTGTAACAATATATATGCTAGTAATATTGATCTGATCAACATATCAATGTTCAAACCCAAAAATATGTATAAACAATTTTGATTCAATAAAAATTAAAAAAATAAAAATTAAAAAAATAAATAAAAAGCAAAAAAAAATTGCAAAATGAATAGATTTTAAATGTTCTCACTACAAAAAAATGTTAAACATGTGAGGTGATGGATATGTTAATTAGCTTGATACAATTGTTCCACAATGTGTACATATATCAAACCATCACATTGTACTCCATAAATATATAGCATTGTTATTTGTCAATTAAAAAAAATAAATTAAAAAAAGAAAACTTGTAATCTAAGAGAAAATTCAAGGAACTAGAAATATTTAACGTGGAAAATAAAAGACTTAGAAAAACAAATATCACATGGGAAAACATAGCTGATTTGTTGTTTTGACCCCAGAGGGTGAAGTATGAAGAATATTTAAAAGTTATAAAAAGGCAGATTTCAACACCATATAAGAAAAATCTCCTAAAACGTTATGAGTATCTATTAATCGAATTAGCAGTCTGTGAGTCAAAAACTTGCCCTTTGCTGAAGATGATCAAGTGGAGGCAACCAGTCACCAGGAAGAGTTATTTTTGAAGAGGGAAATTTGTCCAATGACCATTCACTGAGCACTTGATATGTCAAGCACTGGCGTGTGTGTTCTGGAGACGTGAAGCTGAGTGAGTTATGGTCTTGGTCAGGTAGGAAAAAGATATCAACAGGTAGCAACAGTACAGGTAGCTCATATGCCACTGGCCTCACCAGCCTATGGTGACAAAATAAGACCAAACACTTCTTGCATACAAAATTTTTTTCAGCACCAACCTGAAATTTCAGAAATTAGCCTCCTTTAAAGGGTCTCTGCAGTTACTTCTCAGAGTCTTAAAGTAAAGCCTTCTTATCTGGCCAACAAGGGAAAGGAAGGGCTTAACGTCAGAAAACTGTGACAATCACTACAGAGCAAGCTGCTGAATTACAATCACAGCTGGAGTGGGGAGACTGTTTTGGAACTTGGTGCAGGATTGGAGGCTATTTACTGGATGAGACCATACAGGAGACTTTGAGGGAGGCAAACAGGTTCTGAATTTAGTGGCTGAATAGATACATGGTTTTGACCTGGAACTGGGCACAGTATCTGAATCCCAACCCTAGAGTCTGTGGTTTACCCCACAGCACTGGGCCAAGAATGTTAGCATTGTTGCAGAGAAGTTTGGAAGTGAGAAAGGCACCTGTATGTGTTAGCTGTTTAGGTTGTTTCCAAGCCAAGTAGTACAGTCATTGATCTCTCTGTGTAACTCCCAATTCCTCCTACTTTGTTCACTTGTTAATAGGCAACTGTGCAGAAATGCACTGATGACCCATTCTGCTAAGCAAGGTTATGGGAGAAG